>NC_044358.1:26165493-26318051 GCF_007364275.1 Archocentrus centrarchus | reverse complement strand
TGATTGTTGGCAATTACAGAGGTCAGACATTTGCAGTAGTTCTTGACCAAGTTTGCGCACACTGCAGCAGGGATTTTGGCCCACTACTCCATACAGATCTTTTCTAGATCTTTCAGGTTTTGGGGCTGTCGCTGGGCAACACTGAGTTTCAGCTCCCTCCAAAGATTTTCTATTGGCTTCAGGTCTGTAGACTGGCTAGGCTACTTCAGGACCTTGAAATGGTTCTTACGAAGCCACTCCTTAGGTGCCCTGGCTGTGTGTTTCAGGTCATTGTCATGCTGGAAGACCCAACCACAACCCATCTTCAATGCTCTTACTGAGGGAAGGAGGTTGTTGGCCAAAATCTCATCATACATGGCCCCATCCAACCTATCTTCCATTCTGGGCCAATTCCTGACCTTTCTCAGAATCATCCTTACCCCATGAGGTGAGACCTTTCATGGAGCCCCTGGAAGATTGACAGTCATCTTGTGTCAAGTCAAGTCACATTTATTTATATAGCACATTTAAAAACAACAAAAGTTGACCAAAGTGCTGCACATAGAGATAAACAGGGTAAATAGGCAATAATAAATTAATTAATTAATTTAAACAACACAATCAGAAGTCAGCAATCATCTAATAGGAAGTTACATTGCAGCCAAATGCTAAGGAAAAGAGATGTGTCTTTAATAAGGATTTAAACGAGTCTACCGTCTGGGCTGAGCGAATATGGAAAGAAAGATTATTCCAAAGGCTTGGTGCTGCCACTGCAAACGCTGGATCACCTCTCAGTTTCAGCCTAGTTTTTGGTCTTTGTAAGACTAGTTGATTAGATGACCTCAGAGCCCTTGGAGGTGTGTGTTCATGGAGTAGCTCAGACAGATACAAAGGTGCTAGTCCATTTAGAGCTTTAAAAGTGAGCAATAAAATCTAAAAAATATATTCTAAACAGACAGGAAGCCAATGAAGGGATATAAAACTGGGGTAATATGTTCATGTTTTTTTTGTACCACTTAAAAGACGAGCTGCTGCATTTTGGACCATTTGCAGGCAGTGCACTGATAACTGATCTATACCATAGTACAAGGAATTACAGTGGTCCAGGCGTGAAGTGACAAAAGCATGAATGACTTTTTCCAGGTCCTTATACGGAAGATAGGGTTTTACTTTAGCAATGACTCGGAGCTGATAAAAACTACTTTTAGTAACAGCACTTATTTGTTTTTCCATTTTAAAACAGTCACCAAAATAACACCCAGATTTTTCACTGCATCATGGTGTTTCTTCCATTTTCTAATAATTGCGCCAGCAGTTGTTGCCTTCTCACCAAGCTGCTTGCTATTCTCCTGTAGCCAATCTCAACCTTGTGCAGGTCTACAATTTTGTCCCTGGTGTCCTTAAACAGCTCTTTGATCTTGGGCATGGTGGAGAGGTTGGAGTGTGATTGATTTAGTGTGTGGACAGGTGTCTTTTATACAGATAACGGGTTCAACTGGTGCAATTAATGCAGGTAATTAGTGCAAAATAGGAGGGCTTCTTAAAGAAAACTAACAGGTCTGTGAGAGCCAGAATTCTTGCTGGTTGGTAGGTGATCAAATACTTATTTCATGCAATTAAATGCAGATTAATTATTTAAAATCATACAATGTTATTTTCTGGATTTTTCTTTAGATTCTTATAGAGTCTCTTACAGTTGAAGTGTACCTACGATAAAAATTACAGACCTCTCCATTCTTTGTAGGTGGGAAAACTTGCAAAATCAGCAGTGTATCAAATACTTATTTTCCCCACTGTAAGAGTTGTCAAATTAAACCTGTCTCTGGATTTAAGTGTTTCTTGTTGTGAATTATATGTATATTTTAATGATTAAATCATTTTTGTTGTTTCATAATGAGTGATTTGTTCCTAATGTGACAGTTGTGATATGTTTCCTTCATCAGAGACTCACTCTCACTTTTATTTAAATGGCACCCTTTAACTTTATATAAAGACTCAAAGGGAGACAACACAACAAGATGATAGTAGTGGCAGGCACATAAACAAAAAGGTGTGAAAGACTCAGAGAGACTGAGCAAGAGTAGGAGTGCAAATATGTGGCTTTGTGTGCATGTGTTTATCAGGAAAATGTTCATGGAATGTTGATGGCAGAGGCCAAAGTCTGTGTATGTCATTTTAACACCTAACTGAACCTGTGGTTAGACAATCTATTTTGCCTGCCATTGATGAAAACAATATATAGATGCAAACTTGTCAAAGCTACTGGATTTGACTCGTTTGTAGATGAGCAGCGTATGTTGCCATATCCACAAGAAGAGATGAAAAGTGGCCTATCAACACAAAAAGAAAAAAAGTGTGACAAACCGGTGCCTTTTTGTCTGAAGCCTGATGAATGTGTGACAGGACCATTTGCATTATCTGAACAACACACATGAATTTAGAAAAAAAAAGCACTAAAATAAGACAGAAAGTAAAAGGACTTTTTAAAAAAAGGACCATAAGAATATATTCTTAAGTAGTATGCATATGCAATTGGTGTAAAGAGTGTAACCATGCTTTTGATATATTATTTAAACTTACAGACAGGTGCTATGAAAGGTTACAAGGTTTGAAGAATACCCTGCATCTATCTGATGTATCAAGGACTCAATCTGGTAGGTCAAATATGTGCATATTAAATGTAAAAAAAAGAAACGCATCTGTTGGGCAGACTTTTGCATGTTCATATGATGATAATGAAGATAATGCAGGTTATTGGTTGACACTGTAATCATTCAAAACCACATCCTGAATGATAAAATGATGTTAGTCACAACCCCCACCAGCCAGTGGGTCCAGACACTTGTCAACAGCACATAATTCTTATCAACTTAAAGTTGACAGACATACGATGGAAGCAGGCCAAGCTCATCCTCTTCCACCATCCTATCTTAGATGGTCCATTTTAAATACTATTTGCTGTTGTCTGCCTCTCGGGATTGCTGCTATCATCTACTCCAACAAGGTAGGTAATACAGTATACTGAGTATCAAACTTTTTTCATTTGTATTCCTGATATGCAGCCTTCAGAAACGTTTTTAATATTCTGCAGTATAATATACTTTGTAAATAAGATACAGCAGTTAAAAGTGAAATTGACAGTGAAGTGAAAAATCATTTACATTTTCTGTAAAATAGTGGGGCATCAATTAAAAAAAGTCAAAAGTCTGGTCTCCTGTGAATAAACATGTCAAAGTTCAATCATGTCCTAATGTAAAACAAAATTGCTCAGCAGCAAAAGTTTCACTGCTGATTGCGGCTGTTGCATCAAGTGAATTTTCTTCTAGAAAACTGAATGTAAATTAAAACTCATTGTGTTTGTTGTGATTCAAAGGTAGAGTCAGCAAATACCCATGGAGACATAGACAGAGCTCGAGATGCATCACAAACTGCCAAGATGCTGAACATCGCCGCACTCATCTGTGGGATAATCCTTATCACCATTTATCTCTCCATCAAATTAACTGAAAAAAAATAGTGACGGTTCCTGCATTTCCCAGAAGTTGGACTGGAATACCAGCAATTTTTTGATGTCTGCTTTTGCTTTTCAACATCCTCCACTAAATATGGACTGATGTCTATATGTGTGGTGTTTAACCAGCTCCCCATAAAAAGAATGGAAGAATGCTTTTGTTTTCATTGTGCAAACTGAGTTGTCAAATGAGAAACCTGGATTAAAGTGTTGCTTTGCATGTGTTATTTTTATGACTTTTTATGATGAGTTATTACAAAGTTTCAAGCAATCTCAGAAAGAAGAAAATATCTCATTACATTTACTTGATAAACATACAATTTGTCAGACACATAAAATTTTGCCTCTCTTTATTATGTGTATTTCTTAAATAGATTTTAGGATTTCCTATACATTTAACATTAATGAATGATACAGTAGCATGAAGCAAATGCAGTTTGTTTAACCAGTCTGGTCTTCAGCTTTTTCTGTGGCTCCAGAGCTCTTTTCTCGTAGAAGTTCTTCAAGATGAGAGAATAAAGATGTTTCTCTGTGCTTCCTCTGAAGTTTCTCAACTTCCTGCTTGTATAAATCATGAGCAGACACAAGAAAAAGGCAAGGTAGCATTGTTATTTATAGATAGATAGATAGATAGACAGACAGACAGACAGATAGATCCTATGCTTACATCTTCAGACAGCAATCCTCTGATTGGTTTGTGAAGCCTCTGAAGCAGGGAGGCAGCATGAGAATCAGACCTCGTCTCAGTCTCTGGGACCTCCTGGTTCTGAAACCAAACACACAAACTGGCTGCCTGTTCAGATGAAGAAGCACCCAATCTAGCCTGAAAGAGTTCACCCAGACATTCCTGTAATACCTGTAACATGACATGAAGTTAAATAAATAAATCCTATGTCATACAGCAAAAGTCATATTACAAGAAAATGCTTAAATGTAAAGTTTCAAAATTTAAAGTGATTTTATTCATGCACGCTTGGTGTGTTTGCACCTTGAAAAAAAGCCTCTGGAAGGCAGGACTGGAATCAGAGCTCATGTCGTTAATTTTGACATGGGACAGGCAATGTAGTAGCAGGAGAGAGAAGCCTCCAACTGACTGAAGCCTCTGGCGACGGACAAACAGAGTTTCTGCAGCCTCCTGTCAATACATGTCAGAGATTTACACTCTTTAAACTGTATTTCACCACAAAATTTTTATAAAAATGCCTTTTCATTCTTTTACCTGATAAAAGAAGGAATTTCTGAAGGCGTTGTTGAAATAGGTGTTGTTTGGGAGACTAGCTGCTATCTGAAGTGAAATGACTGGAGTCTGTTCAAAAAGAGCAATTCTTTTATTCTTATAATATTTCAATTCAAGTTTAGGCAACACTAAAATACACTCTGAAAAATATATACCTGCATTCAAATATCAGTATATAATTAAGAACTAAACATGTAATAGGTAAACATTTATAAGGCTTAAAAAAGGAAAAGACATGAGGAAAACACAACAAATATGAGGAAATGAGGAACAAAGGAAATATGATTTTGGTAGGTGTTTTACTAATAATTTCCTCTGCAAAGAAATGGGAAGAGAGGAGCCAACAGCAAGGTTGAGACTTCTGGTCAACAAGCACTTTAAGAAGGCCAAGTATGAGGATCCAGTGACCCTGATTTTACATTTGAGCCAGTTCTAATGAAATTCTCTCTAATTTTCCTGACATATCAAACTCACAAGTATGCTAGAGAGGTCACATAACACAATGCCAAAGTCTGCAGCTTTTAGTGGTATAAAAAAATACAGCAAGCAACAGAGTCAGAGTGTGAGTGAAGCTTTGTCACCAACCAGTTTCAGCCTATGCAATGTGTGCATCAGGAACAGTCCATGCTGATAGACCAGAAACTCTCTGGGCTTCAGGACTGACAGCTCCAAAGGAATCAGCTCACCTTCACATTGCCACTGAGCATCGAGGACATCTACAAAACATTTGCCTCTGTCTGGGCACAACACAAAATACAATGAATTGCATTTTAGTGGATAAAGCTAGAAAACAAGAAGAATGAAGACTATACTTTCCCCAGGCTCATCTTTCCCCCAGAAGGGAAATAATGAGAAAATCAATATTTTACTCAAAAATTAAAAGGCTGTTGGAAAAACATTGTTTCATATGCTCGAGCTGTTTCTGTCCTTTAGGATACTTTATTTATAATGTTTATTTATTAGTTAGGTTTAATTTCAGTACTACAGTATCTGTGCATTGTGCTCAACACGTTTTGTGGTTGGCAGATCTTCTCTCTAGGCGTTGTTTGTCGGTGCTTAGAATCTTCCTCTTAACCACAAGAAAAACCCACATTTGCAAATGTTTCCATGAGCTTGCATGGGTTAGAGGAAATCCAAAAAAAAAAATATTAAAATGTGGGCATACAATTCTTGTTTTTTAAACAGTTCAAAGAAAATATTGACTGTCCAAAATGACCATATTCATGCTAATGATGAGCCATGCAAAAGTTTGGACACACTCATGTGACTGGTACTGTATGCCAACTTCTGACCACAGCGGTAGTGCCGAGAAAGCTTTCTATTCTATTTTGTTTGTTTTACGGCTTGTTATTTTTCTGTTTCAGATTGGGGAGAGTATCGAGTGATGCTACATTTTAGTGGTCCAAGTGGCAAATATATTTATACATTTCAATATAACCGACAAATAAATATGTAAATAAGAAGGTGAGAGGTAAAGACATAAAGAAAACACAGCAAAGTGAGAGTGAAGCTTTGACACCAACCAGTTTTAGCCTTTTCTATGTCCATACTGACAAACTGGTTCACGCTCACACTGAGCATCAAGGGACATCTACAGTACAAAATTGTTGCCTCTCTCTGAATACAACACAACCTGATGATTTGCACTTTAGTAGCTATAGTTGGATGACAATAAGAACTGAGGTTGTACTTTCCCCAGACTCATTCTGCAAGTGACCAGACCCAGAGGTGAGAATACTGAGAGAGAAAATAAATACTTTCTTCCAAAGACCTGAAAGGCTGTCAGAAAACATTGTTTAATGTGTTTTAAAATGTTTTATGTTATTTAAAATATCTTCTTCAATATCTATCTTCAATCTCAATACTGTGCACGCATTTTTGAAACACTCTTTTTAGGACACCACATCCGCAGGTGCTATTTCTCAGTTATCGGAATCTTCTTCTAAACCTTAGAAACCACATCTGCAAAGGATTAGGTCTGCTTTTGTGGTGTGTGAAGAGGTGTGTTATTTCAGTAATGGAAAATAAAATTCAATCAAATGTATATATCATTACTGTTAGTTCAGTTTAAATTTGTGAGTTTATGCAACTTGCCAGTAGAACGTGTCAGAATGCTTTTGAACTATCAAGTCAATAACTAAAGCAAAGTATTTACAGTATCCTTAAATCAGATGTTAAGTTATTGAAGCCATCACATTATGTTTGAATGGAAAAGACAATCATTTCACTGTGAGTTTAATATGTATGTCCTTAAAAATGACTTCTAAATTAATTCAGTTCAGTTTCATTTATATAGCACCAATTCACAACAACAGTCACCTGAAGGCACTTTATATTATTTACCATATTGTAAGGTAAATGCCCTACAATAGCATAGGAAAAAAACAACAACAATCACACATCCCCCTATGAGCAAGCATTTTGCAACAGTGGGACACTGCTCCACCAACTCTCTCTGTCTCAGCTCTCTGTCCTGCAGGACAAATAACCACAGGTGTGTGATTGACAATTAGACAGCAGTGTTATATAGTGCCAAATCACAACAACCATTGCCTCAAGGGGCTTTATATTGTAAGGTAAAGAACCTACAATAATACAGAGAAAACCCCGACAATCAGATGACCCCCTTTGAGCAAGTACTTGGCCACAGTGGGAAGGAAAAACTCCAGGAAGAAACTTCTGGAGAATACCTGGAGACTCACAAAGGGGCAGCTACTGTATCTGCCGCAACTGGTTTGGGGTCAGGGGAGACGGGACTAAAGACACACTGTGGAAGAAAGCCAGAATTTAATAATAAATAATGATTAAATGCAGAAGCATGTATACACAGAGAGAGAGTGAAAAGAGGTGAATGAAGAAGAAACAGTCAGTGCATCGTGGGAAGTGGCCTAGACCTACCTGATTCAGCACTAACTATAAGCAGAAGGTTTTAAGCCTAATTTTTTTTTTAAAAAAAGAGAGGGCGTCTGTCTGCCAAATCTGAACTGGGAGCTAGTTCCACAGAAGAAGGGCCTGACAGCTGAAGGCTCTACCTCCCATTCTACTCTTAAGTATCCCAGGAACCACAAGTAAGCCTGCTTTTATACTTTTTCACTGCACTGCAGGGTGCAGGTGAATATAAACATCCTTGATTGCTGGTGGCTGGTTTGCATTTACTGGCTTCAATAACAGCAAGTTCTTACATTTATGATCTCCGCCAGGTGCCTCTCAGGGAGCCATAGCAAAAGGATATTGAAGTTAGATTAAAGAGGGATTTTTTTTTT
This sequence comes from Archocentrus centrarchus, assembly GCF_007364275.1. Taxonomy (NCBI): domain Eukaryota; kingdom Metazoa; phylum Chordata; class Actinopteri; order Cichliformes; family Cichlidae; genus Archocentrus; species Archocentrus centrarchus. The sequence continues at coordinate 26,310,061 of NC_044358.1, read as the reverse complement.
AAAGCAAAGAAGTAAGAAATATGTGGCAGTGAATCCGTATGTAAGCATAAAGAATGTGAATGACTGTTTAAACTTGGAATTAGGGGATTGTGATATGATCGTTTCACCTTACAATCAGATGAGAAGTGGGCATATAAACTGTTGAAGCTAGTTTTTTTAGTACTTCATAGAGTCATTCTTATCTAATGGGATAAGTGCTACTGCTGGGAACAAGGAAATGAAATGGAAGAAAAGGGAAGTTCTTCAACTGAAAAATTAATAAAATTTTATTGTATCAAACAAGAACCGTTGTATCATGTTCCTAAACAGTAAAAGTAAAATCTTCCTAATCTCATTGCATTGTTATATTGTTCAGTTAAAGGTGTGCTTCTAGATGTAAAGTACAGTTTTTGTGTGGCTAGGTGAGGTCCATTAATGACTGCTCTTACAGGTGGGTCTACAGATACTGAAATTAGCCTTGCCTTAGAAGCAAAAGTTTACCTGCGCCTTCAAAACTGTCCAGTATTTAAGAACTGTTGGAAGGACAACAGTTGGTATTCTTTAGGTTAACCAGTAACAGTGCTAAAAAAGGGGCTTTATGGGCTTGTTTTGAGTTTTCTCATGCAAATGGACAAGATGCGAATGGACAATCCCTACCAGTACCATCACTGAAACCAATCAGTTGATGTATAACACGGCAGCAGTGATCCTTGAGATGCTTGGCTATAAGATAAACAGCACTAAGGAGCAGTACCCTCCATGGAAATGACGATTGGAGGCTAAGATCAAGGCAGCACGGAGGGAAGTTAGCCAGCTCTCAGAGTTGCAGAAATGTGGGATGAAGAAGAAAGCAGTGCCTAAGAAGTACAACAGGCTGTCCATACCTGAGGCCTTAGAGACTGCCAAGCAAAGACTTACAGCCTTGGCTAACCACCTGAAGAGGTATACCAGAGAGATAGAAGCCAGTAAATAAATAAACCGGATGTTCTCCACCGAACCATCCAAGGTATACTCTCAGTGGCAGGGGAACAATAGGAGAATAGCACCCCCACCAAGGCTGGAGACGGAGCAATACTGGAAGAACATATGGGAGAAGGATGCGTCACACAACACCAATGCTCAGTGGCTAGTGGAGCTAAGAGCAGACCACAGCAACCTCCCAGAACAGGCTCCAGTAACCATCACAGTGGCAGACATCCAAGAAAGAGTCTCGCACATGAAGAGCTGGACAGCACCAGGCCCTGATATGATTCACACCTACTGGCTAAAGAAGCTAACTGCACTCCACGAGTGCCTGGCAGCACAAATGAACCAGCTGCTAGAGGCTAAGACACACCCAGAATGGCTGACCAAGGGCCGGACAGTCCTGATCCCCAAGGACCCCAGAAGGGACCAGTCCCATCCAACTACCGGCCCATAACCTGCCTCAGTACAACATGGAAACTCCTGTCAGGCATCATAGCAGCTAAGATGAGTAGGCATGTGGCACAATACATGAGTGAGGCCCAGAAAGGGATAGGAAGAGAGACCAGGGGAGCAAAAAACCAGCTACTAGTAGATAGAGCAGTCACTCGAGACTGTAAGACCCAGCTGACCAACCTGTGCACCGCCTGGATTGACTACAAGAAAGCCTATGACTTGATGCCACACACATGGATCCTGGAATGCCTAGAACTGTATAAGATCAACAGGACCCTAAGAGCCTTCATCAAGAACTCAATGGGTATGTGGAGAATAACACTAGAGGCCAACTTCAAGCCCATTGCACAAGTCAACATCAAGTGTGGGATTTAGCAAGGAGATGCCCTGTCCCCACTACTGTTCTGCATAGGCCTGAATCCCCTCAGCCAGTTCATTAACAACTGGCTATGGATACCGACTACGGAATGGAGCAAACATCAGCCAACTCCTGTACATGGATGACATCAAGCTGTATGCTAAGAGTGAACAAGATATCGATTCGCTGATCCATACCACCAGGATCTACAGCAATAATATCGGAATGTCATTCGGACTGGAGAAGTGTAGTCGGATGGTAACTAAGAGAGGAAAAGTAGCAACATTGCAGACATTGAGGACAGCTACAAGTACCTTGGAATCCCACAGGTAAATGGGAACCATGAAGAGGCCGCTAGGAAAGCTGCAACCTCCAAGTACCTGCAGAGAGTAAGGCAAGTCCTGAAGAGTCAGCTGAATGGGAAGAACAAGATCCGGGCTATCAACACCTATGCCCTGCCAGTTGTCAGATACCCTGCTGGGATAATAAGCTGGTCAAAGGAGATGGAAGCCACTCATGTTAAGACAAGAAAGCTCCTTACCATGCATGGAGGGTTTCACCCCAAATCCAGCACCCTGAGACTGTACGCTAATCGGAAAGAAGGTGGCCGAGGACTAATGAGTGTCAGAACCACTGTCCTAGATGAAACAATGAAGATCAGTGAATACATCAGGAAGATGGCCACAAAGGAGCATGTGCTTAGTGAGTACCTCAGGCAGCAGAAACCTGAGAAAGAAGAGGAGGAAGAACAGGAACCATCATGGAAGGACAGGCCTCTGCACGGCATGTACCACTGGCAGATAGAAGAAGTAGCTGACATAGAGAAATCCTACCAATGGCTGGACAAGGCTGGACTGACAGACAGCACAGAGGTACTAATCATGGCAGCACAAGAGCAAGCTCTAAGTACAAGATCAATAGAGGCTGGGGTGTACCACACCAGGGAGGACCCCAGGTGCAGGCTGTGCAGAGATGCTCCTGAGACAATCCAGCACATAACAGCAGGGTGCAAGATGCTAGCAGGCAGGGCATACATGGAACGCCATAACCAAGTGGCCGTCATAGTGTACAGGAACATCTGTGCCGGGTATGACCTGGAAGTCCCGAGGTCAAAATGGGACACGCCCCCAAGGGTGGTTGAGAACAACAGAGCTAAGATCCTGTGGAACTTCCAGATACAGACAGACAAACTTATAGTGGCTAACCAACCGGACATCATAGTGGTGGACAAACAAAGGAAGAAAGTCGTGGTGATAGACATTGCAATACCAAGTGACAGGAACATCAAGAAGAAGGAACATGAGAAGCTCGACAAATACCAAGGGCTCAGAGAGGAGCTGGAAAGGATGTGAAAGATGAAGGTAACAGTGGTCCCCGTGGTAATCGGAACACTCGGGGCAGTGACCCCCAAACTGGGAGAGTGGCTCCAGCAGATTCCTGGAACAACATCCGAGATCTCTGTCCAGAAGAGCGCAATACTGGGAACAGCTAAGATGCTGCGCAGGACCCTCAAGTTCCCAGGCCTCTGGTAGAGGACCTGAGCTTGGAGGGCAAAAATAGACCGCCCGTAGGAGTGAGCTGGGATTTTTTTTTTTAAGGCTAATATATATATATATATATATATATATATATATATATATATATATATATATATATTAGGTGTGGGACTTTAACGCGTTAATTTCGATTAATTAACGCGTTAAAAAATTTAACGCATTTTAATCGCACTTTGCACCGTGGAACGTTTCTCAGTGCGCGAGTTCCCGGCATACAGATTATATCAACGCACAATGTCCAAATTAGGGGCCGAATCCTGCGAAGGACCCGCCCACGTCTTTCGTAGCCCACGAAGACTGCAAAGGCCGGAAGTGAGCGGCTAGCCTTCATATCAGCTGCCGTCACCTCTGCGTAGCTCATGTCGCCTAGCAACCGTGAGTGTGAAGCACAGCTGTGTAAAGCAGCTGTTAAACGGAGAACGAACTTTTTCTCCTTTTTGTGGTTTAATTTTAAGTCTTTGATTCAAAATAAGCTGTTAAAACAGGCATAACACATTTCAACATCAAGGAACACAGCTGAGCGAATGATTAATTTTCAACTATATTAAGTGAGACATTAATGTTGAATAAAACTATCAAGTTATGATGCTTAACTTTAATTTTAGGAGTTTGCTTATCACAAAAGCACTTCCACCTTTTGTTGGTCTGTGTAGTAGACTGGTGGGAAAATAAACAAAATTTTGAAGTTTAAGCTTATGTATATTGATTCATTCATCAACTAAACTTAAATTAATATTTATCATGTCAAATATTGAAATGCGATTAAAATGCGATTAATTTCGATTAATTAATTACAAAGCTTGTAATTAATTCGATTAATTTTTTTAATCGAGTCCCACCCCTAATATATATATATATATATATATATATATATATATATATTTTTTTTTTTTTTTTTTTTTTTTTTTTATATCAAATACATTCAGTGGTCACTTTGTTAGGTATACCTGCTCAGTTGCTCATTAACACAAATAACTTTCAAAATAATTTTTTTTGGCTTGATGCTAGACTCTGATTAAGTATTCCTATAATTTTTTTGTAGTGTATTATTATTATTATTATTATTATTATTATTATTATTATTAGGCCCGAGCCGACGAAGTCTCGGCGAGGAGCCTATTGGATTCACTATGCAACATACCCCAAAATGCGTTAAAATCCCCACGGTCGCATGGGACGCGGTCGCCAGTGACCCCTGACCTCATAGGGACGTGGGTCAGGTCGACACGTTTCCGAAAAGGTATGCGTCGGGGTGACTGGGAAAACGCCTAATTGTTTTTGCTCGAATTCTCCATTATTCTTTATTATTATTATTATTATTATTATTTTTCTTTATTATTATTATACTTTCTCTCTCTTTGAACCCAATTTTGACCCCCTGAACATGCGCGAAAAGTCACCATTTTTTGCATGGTGGTCAGGTCTGGCGAAAAATTACGTATTTTAATGTCGCCACAAACTAACTCAAAAACACGGCTACACTGCGCCCCCTGGAAATTTCATTTTTCGGGCCCCTATGGGAGAGGCCAAATTCAAGTTTGCCCTAGATTCATGAAATTCTCGTCACACATAGATCATGTCAGGACAAACAAAAAATCCTCTTGACGCACCCCTGCATGACCCACCGGAAATCCACCAGGTTGACTTGAAATTTGGCTTTCGCCGAGTCAGCAATTTCGCTCACCTTGTATTTGCGCGAACTTCTCCTACAGCATTTGACCCACAAACACCAAAATGGCTCAGCATCATTTAGAGACATAGGGCATCTAAAGTTATCGAAGGCTTCGTATTCAATTCAATGGTCTTGTCACACTAGGCCCCTGAAGTTGGCCTTCGTTTGACCAAAAATTCCGGCCCTCTTTCCTGCCATCAATCGCACATGTTTTGCCCGATCTGCCCCAAAATGGAATCATTTATGAACACACCTACACTGAATCCATAAGTGCAGAAACCACGTCGATTGATGCCATAGCGCCCCCTACAGAACAAAATGAAAATTTGTATGGGGGTCCACAAAATTAGTTTCTCTGGTATGCATGACAATTTTTTTACACCATCTTCAGATCCTCCTGGTCAGAAAAGGCAATCAGACCTATGCCCAATTTTGCACGCCACACGCGCCACCACAGCGCAAATGTGCGTTGCGTTTATATGGGGAGCCAACAATTTACTTTCTCAGAAATGCATGCAATTCGAGACAAACATTCTGTACCCCAGCACGATCAAAAAAGTCAATGAGACCCATGCCCACATTCCCACAGGAAATCCGCTAGCTTGGCTTGAAATTCTGTTTTTGCCAATTTTGCACTGTTGGACACCTCATATTTGCGCGAACTTCTCCTAGGGCATTTGACGCGCTAACACCAAAATGGCTCTGCATCATCTACAGACATAGGGCATCCAAAGTTATCGAAGGCTTCGTATTCAATTCAACGGGCTTGTCACATGAGGCCCCTGAATTTGGCGTTCGTTTGACCAAAAATTCCCGTCCTCTTTCCTGCCATCAATCGCACGTGCTTTGCCCGATCTGCCCCAAAATGGAATCATTTATGAACACACCTACACTGAATCCATAAGTGGAGAAACAATGGCGATTGCTGCAATAGCGCCCCCTACAAAAGAAACTGCAATTTTGTATGGAGGTCCACCGCATTACTTTCTTTGACTTGTCTGATCAGGAGTATCTGAAGAACATGTAAAAAAATTTTCATGCATTTCAATCAGACCTATGCCCTATTTTGCACGCTGCAGCCGTGACCACCACCCCAATGGCAAGATGACGTCACTATGGAGAAACCACAACCTTGTCACACGTATTGCGCAATCACTCACGCACTCTTTCTTCACTTTCCTTGCAATTTCCTTTCCCTTCTGTACTGGACAAGACTTAATTTAGATTTGTGGATTCAGAGCAACAAGTGCACTAGTGCCCCCTACAGATGGAACAAAAGCATTAGATGGTGGGAATCACATTTAGGTTTTCTGAAATGCATGAAAAAAGGTAGAAAACTTCGCAACAGTCAAATAGATAGATTCAACAGTGTTATCATGTCCATCCTTGCCAAGATTTTCATCTTTTGCCAGTGGGGATTACATTTGGCAGAACAGGTGGCTCTCTGACAGCTTGAAGGGGGATCTCAGGTGGCTCGCAGGTGGGTTGCAGGCTGTTTGCAGGGCAGGTTGTTCGCAGGGAAGGCAGGTCGCAGGTTGCAGGAGCAGCGGCTCTCAGGCGGCATGCAGTGGGGTTTGCGGGGCTCGCAGGTGGCTGGCTGGAGATTTGCGGAGCTCGTAGGTGGCTCGCTGGGGGTTCGCGGGGGCTCACTTGCGGCTCGCGCTGGGTTTGGCGGTCGCGCAGGCAGCGAGGGCCGTAAAACGCCGCTTGCGGCTTTAATTATTATTATTATTATTATGCAGAATGGCCAATTCCCAGAGTCATATACATTATAGATTTCAGATTAGAATTAGTCATTACTACTATATGCCTTAATACATAATATTCTAGCAAACATACCTTACATTATATACTCTCTACATATTCTACCTATATTTGTATTCCAAATTAATAATTTTTAATTGCAAACAAACCAGTAACAAAAACGTAAAAATATAGAGTACAAAGTAAAATTTTATCAATTACAATACATTGCTCAGGTAATATGGCCTTAAAAAGACATTAATTATAATTCAGTGTTGGCAAAATAAAAGGGCAACATATAGTTGACTTTAGAGTCTGATGTTTCATGTTGTGCATTTTTCCTGTTGTGCATTTTCTGCCTTCCCATCTTCACACAGAGTGTGAAATGATGTCATATTATCTTGGTGGTAGTAGCATTTCCTGTTGTGACTAAAGGGGACAGCAGCTAGTTGTTCTTGTACACATATGGTTTCACACCTACCTCTGCGTGGTTGCACCCAATGCTTTTTCTCATGCTATGTCTTTTATGAACACATATGCCCCCACAGACACATCTGCAGGTTTGTTTTTATGATCAATACCTTGTTTCAATCCACAAATCATTATTATAATGCCTTTTACAAGCTTAGCGTACATATTCACCACCTCTCTTCCTGACCACAAACACACACGTCTGCCACATGTGCTGCACACACTGGTTAAGTGGTTAGAGTTCTGATAATGAATGCCTTTTCAGAAATGAGTATTATTAACTGGTACTAACACTTACTTATGTGTCTTTGGGAACCTCTATTTGTTTCTCAGTGATTATTTTGGGTTGGCAAATGTTCATAGGTTGCGTTTGGTTTGTTGTGAGTATGTGTGCGTCAATCACTGCCATGCGCTAGTCCCTTCTCGTATCAGCAGTTACACTTCTGTTCCTTTAGTATAGTCCTGTGATCCATTTTATCTAGAAAGTCTTTTATTTTTCACTAATTATGTATTACTGTCTAGTAATTTACTGCAAAAGAGAGAACATATTTTTCCCATATTGGCTTCTCTTCATTGCCTCCGTGTTAAATCCAGAATTAATCCTTCTTACATACAAGGACTTGAATAATCAGGCCCCATCTTATCTTAAAGAGCTCATAGTACTGTATCACCCCAATAGAGCTCTTCGCTCTCAGACTAATGGCTTACTTGTGTTTCCTAGGATACTTAAGAGTAGAATGGGAAGCAGAGCCTTCAGCTTTTAAGCCCTTCTTCAGTGGAGCTAGCTCCCAGTTTGGATTCAGGAGACCCTCTATATTTTTTAAGATTAGGCTTAAAACGTTCCTTTTTGATCAAGCTTATAGTTGGGGCTGGATCAGGTGACCTTGCACCACACTACACTGCAACAGGCCTAGGCTGTTGGGGGGGGGGGTGTCTTCCTGTTAAAAGGATGTTTTGAGGTGACTGTTGTGATTTGTTGTTCTATAAATAAAATTTAACTGAACTGAATTGAGTAGAGTGCGTGTTTAATAAACCTTAGTATTTGAGGTGGTGCCAATTTGGTGTTAGCTAGAGTTGGAAATAAACACTTCTATTGGCTTTTATGCATCACTTTTAAAGAAAGCAGGAAAGAATGCCATCATGAGTTAAGTGCAAAAGTGTAAACCAGTCTGTGATGTTCTCTTTCTTTGCCTATGCTACACCCATACTGTGAGTGACAACAGCACTATAAAGAGTTTGACAGAGACTTTTGGAAACCACAACAACAAAACTGTTTTTGGTGGACCGAACAGAAAATCTACCAACACTTGACCGCTCTTAGTCTCAGTTCCTGTTTAAGGTGTTATCATTCAAACAACATTTGTTGATTGACACCATAGTAAACAAGTTCAACTGAAGCTGGGCCCTGTGCTGTGAAACAAGGTCGGCATATCCAGGTTAACTGTCTCTTATCTGGCTTCACTTCCCCTTACAATCAGTCTAAGCAGTTACATGAAGGTGGTCATAAACTTGATAAAATAACCCAATCTAGGCATGGGCACGTTCAAGTGAAAGGGAAGGTGTTGGAGCCATCTGACCAATCACAAACATGGACAGGTCTACTGGCAACAGAGTGACCGAATTTACAAAGAATGATAACAATATAATTTTTGAAAAATATGAAGAGGTTAAACAGAAAAAAAAAAAATGACATTGTGCATTTTGAGAATAAATTCAAAAATTTGAGAGAAAAGTTGAAATACATTTTCAAGAAAAAAGCTGAAATAGTATTTTGAGAAAAAAGTCAAAATGTGGAGATTAAAGTTGTCATTTCAAGTCAAACAACTGCCACGCCACATCTGCTATACCCCTCAGAATCGGTTTTAGTAACAAGGAAATTATTTCTCTTTTAGTACATAAATACGATGTAGTGATAATCAAGTATGAGGACGTTAACGTGGCTCACAAGGAAAAACTGCAAAAATTAGGGCATATGTTGAATCACAAGACACAATAAGACAGCTGATCAAGTTTTTTCATCTACCCAAGGCATTTTGTAGAGAGTACAGCAGCCGTGGCCATTATTTAACTTGGAATGAAAACGTTAATCCCAAAATAGTACAATGGCTTGCAAAAGTATTCATACCCCTTGAACTTTTCCATATTTTGTCACATTACAACCACAAACATCAGAGTGATGTGCAGTGTCAATTCTCTGCCACACATAGCGTTTTGCATTTTGGCCAAAAAGTTCAATTTTGGTCTCATCTGACCAAAGCACCTTGTTCCACATATTTGCTGTGTCCCCAACATGGCTTCTGGCAAACGGGATTTTTTTATGGTTTTCTTTTAACAATGGCTTTCTTCTTGCCACTCTTCCATAAAGACCACATTTGTGCAGTGCACGACTAATAGTTGTCCTGTGGACAGATTCCCCCACCTGAGCCGTGGATCTCTGCATTTCGTCCAGAGTCACCATGGGCCTCTGGGCTGCATCTCTGATCAGTGCTCTCCTTGTTTGGCCTGTAAGTTTAGGTGGACGGCCTTGTCTTGGTAGGTTTACAGTTGTGCCATACTCTTTCCATTTCCATAATGGATTGAACAGTGCTCCGTGAAATGTTCAAAGCTTGGGAAATCTTTTTACAGCCTAAGCCTGCTTTAAACTTCTCCACAACCTTATTCCTGACCTCTCTGGACTTCATGATGCTGTTTACTCCACAATATTTTCTTAACCAACCTCTGAGGCCGTCACGGAGCAGCTGTATTTGTACTGAGATTAGATTACACACAGGTGGACTCTTTTTAGTCATTAGCAGTCATCAGGCAACTTCTGAATGCAGTTGGTTGCACTCAGAGAAAAGGGGGCTGAATACCACACTTTGCACACCACACTTTTCAGGTTTTTATTTGTAAAAAATGTTTTGAATCATGTATAATTTTCTTTCCACTTTACAATTGTATACCACTTTGTGTTGGTCTTTCACATTAAATTCCAGTGAAATATATTTATGTTTGTGGTTCAATTTTTTCTCAAAATAGTATTTCAACTTTAATCTCGAAATTTTCACATTGTTCTCAAAATGCACATTTTTTTTTCTCAATGTAGCCCCAAAGCTCCTTTATAAGGATTTTATATGCTTATATATAGAAGGTAACAAAAGGAAATAAAATCCTGTTTTTTTGTTTTTGTTTTGTTTTTTTTTTGTTTTTTGGGGGGGGGGGGGGGTTTTGACTTGTAAGGAAAATTTTGACTTGTTGTTGAAGTTGTTGGCAACACATCACACATCAGGTAGTAAATGGTAAATGGTCTTGTGCCTATATAGCATCTTTCTACTCAGCTGAGTAGAAAGACAGGTTATCAAGTTGTTTCATTCTCCAGTCTGAGATCTGGAGATTGATAACAAAGATCAGTCCACTGGGCTTTCATTTGGTAAATGACCCACTATACACCTGAACTGCACCCTCCCAAGTGATTGAAATTGGATCAGTTAGAAAGTCATCATGTCAGTGAATCACAGAATTTTTTTCACTGCTTAGTTTTCAGTTATTCTCTTTTTAAACAATATTATATATATTCCCATTCAAAAGTTTTAATCCTTGGTCCAGACCTGAGTGAGAATTTCTAATGGGTAAAAAACCTTATTTTATAAAGCAACTATAAAACTTTTAGAGAAATAAAGTTTGATGTGAACTGCTACATACATTTGGTGTGTGCAGGCCCATAACTCGGTCAAAAATAAACTATTCAAATCTTTCCAACTTACTCGCGAGCTCTTCCCCAAGAAGTCCTGCCTTAGAGGCCCAACCCTTGAGCTGTAGCTCCAACCCCCTCAACAGGTGGAACAGAGGAGAGAGCTCCAGCAGTCTTGTCCACTGCTCTTCTGAGAAATAAGAGAAGAAACGATGGTGGTTGGTCTGACTTACCCCATTGTCCTTTTAAAATATGATGTTATTAGCATAGCATCATATCATATTTACCTGGAATTGTAGGAATAGTTATATGTGTAGACTGAGCAGATTCTTTCATTTGTTGGCTTTCTGTAAGGGTAATGGAAATGAATTAAAACAAAAATCAGTTATTTGGGGACTGTTTTCGATTTGTTTTGTGACTGAAATTTTAAAAAGGGAATTGTTACCATTCTCTGATCTGTGTAATATGAAGCCAGTGATTCAGCTAGCTGAGAATACAGCACAGGGCAAAACAGTGTGCAAGCACTATTACATTCAGTGCCATCATTTGGTGGTGTGCTCTGTCTCACCCTGGGAGTGAATGCCAGAAGATCCAGTGTGTCTCTGTGGGTTGTGTGTCACCGCTGAGCTGGCCTTCACACCGGTGTCCTGAGATTGAGGTATATTCACGGGCTCCCTCAAAGACTGGGTGGAGATTCCTTTGAAAACATACAAAGTATGTACTTGAGTTGCTAAGGCCACTTTTCTGTGACAAAAGGCACATTATTTCTAAGTGTGAAAATTATTCCTTTTACTTTTAACACTGAAACCAGAAGATACTGTAAGGAAATTATTCAGATCTGTATAAATAACCTCGTATTCTTCACTGATAGTAAAGTTCCCTAAGACAAAGTTTTGATCTACATGACTTGATTTTCAGCCAGCAGGTTGTCTTTTTTCACACACTGTCACTGCTCTAGCATGCTGAATTTTGACAGTGAACATAGTTGAACATGTATCTGTGCTTTTATGTGTATATGTACTATTTCTACACAAACACACACTGACATGATGCATACCTTTCACCACAGGCATAGAGGCTGTCCAAGTTCTAGAGGCACTCTCTAAACCATATACCTGCTTTGTTGACAAACCTGAAACATTAAAAATCACACTTTAGCAGTGTGTGTATAATATATACAGTTAAGACATTGGGACATTCAATACAGTAAATGTGGACTGCAGTACAGCATTTCCAAAGATTTTATTTTATTTTTAATTAGAATCATTAATGTAGATTCATTAACTGGTACAGTGCCTGTAACAGAGATGTGTTGATTGCAGGTGTTGGGGGAGAAGCCCACTGGCTGTTTTTCTTCCAGGAGCTGGTTCAGTCTCTCCAGTAGAGGCAAAACCTTCTGTTGGATTAAAGCCATGATCTTCACATTTGGTTTGTGTCCACTGTACTGGACTGGGCCATATTCCTTAAACCAAAACTTCCCACACAGTACAGCCTAGACAGTCAAGCAGAAAAAAATAACCATTATGCAGTCCATTCAATTAAACAATTAAGCTTACTTTTACTCCATGTTGACTGCTTACCACAGATTGATGACAAAATAAAAGACAAGGTTCAGTTCTATCATTCACCTGAGCAGTGCAAGCACGGAGCAGAGAAAGGTTCCTGACAAAGTGCACCGGATTAAGAGCAGCCTCCAACTCTGTTTGTCTGGAACAACACTGCTCCACCAGCTCTCTCTGTCTCAACTCTCTGCCCTGCAGGAATAATAACCACAGGCTTGCTACTGCCTTTTAGACAAGCGTTTTAGTGTGTATTTCACAGCACAGAGCTGGATTAAAAGTTCAATTACAAGACTAAAAAACAAAGTGAACTCCTGACCGGATTGTGTTGCTCGCCTACAAAGCTGAAGTGCCAGCAATAAACCATAAAGCCACTGTTCTTACTGTAGCGTGGATGTTTGCAGACCAATCTCCTGTCTGTGCCATCCATTTTTCCTGGTTTTCTCGCAGATGATTCATACACATGTCCAACTTATCAAGGCCAGACAGGAGCTCTGAATGCCAAATGCACTGCTGATCCCACTCCTCCTCATCACCTGTGCCCAAAGACAGAGAAACATAACATGACATGAGGCAAGCCAAATAACAAAATGAAATATTTGCATTTAGTTAATTACTATTAAATAGTGTGCTGTGAGACTCTGGCATGAAACCGCTCTCCTTTGGAAAGCTATGAATATAAATGCACTGCAGGTCATGACTATAATTTCCTTCATGCTTTCATTCATCCAACAAGCTTGCCAACCCAATGTGAGGATGTGCAGTACAAGTGGAGGCAGGATCAGAGCCAAGTGGGAGCGCTGAGCTGCTCTCCTCTGGGCCTCAATCTGTGCTGAATCCTGCAGCTCCATGGCTGCTTCCCACAGTTGCTTCCCTGACCACTGGGTCTACAACAGAGTAAAAACACTTTAAACATGAAAAGGACCTACATATTTGTACACTGATACTAAAAAGCCACATGCATTCATATACACTATATTGCCAAAAGTATTCACCCATTTGCCTTCACATGCATATGAACTTGAGTGACATCCCATTCTTAATCCATGGGGTTTCATATGATGTCAGCCCACCCTTTGCTGCTATAACAGCTTCAACTATTCTGGGAAGGCTTTTCATGAGGTTTAGGAGTGTATTTATTTTTGATCATTCTTCCAGAAGTGTATTTGGAACCTCAGATACTGATGTTAGGCAAGAAGGCCTGACTCAAAGTCTCCACTCTAATTCATCCCAAAGGTGCTCTATCTGGTTGAGGTCAGGACTCTGTACAGCCCAGCCATGTTCTTCCACACCAAACTCACTCATCCATGTCTTTATGGACCTTTGTTGGGGGCATGAAATTGGCCAAAATGTCTTGGTATGCTTAAGCATTAAGAGTTCCTTTCACTGGAACTAAGGGGCCGCACCCAACACCTGAAAAACAACCCCACCCCGTAATCCCCCCTCCACCAAACTTTATACTTGGTACAATGCAATCAAACAAACAGCATTCTCCTGGCAACCACCAATCCCAGACTCGTCCATCGGCTTGCCAGACAGAGAAGCGTAATTTGTCACTTCAGAGAACACCTCTCCACTGAGTCCAGTGGCAGCGTGCTTTACACCACTGCATCCAATGGTTTGCATTGTTCTTGGTGATATAAGGATTGGATGTAACTGCTCAGCCATGGAAACCCATTCCATGAAGCTCTCTACACTCTGTTCTTGAGCTAATCTGAAGGCCACATGAAGATTGGAGGCCTGTAGCAATTGACTCTGCAGAAAGTTGGTGACCACTGCTCTCTGTGAGCCTCAGTATCTCCTGACCCTGCTCTGTGATGTTATGTGACCTACCACTTTGTGGCAGAGTTGCTGTTGGTTCCAATCCCTTCCACTTTGTTATAATACCACTAACAGCTGACTGTGAAATATTTAGAAGCCAGGAAATGTCATGACTGGACTTATTACACTCATATATGCATACCATGTATGCTGTGTACCTTACCGGCTACAAATGTATATAGTGTTTTTGATATTTGTATATAGTGTTTTGATGTGTGTGTATATGTATATATGTATTGATATTGATATATATTTTATGTACACTGCTCAAAAAAATAAAGGGAACACTCAAATAACACATCCTAGATCTGAATGAATGAAATATTCTCATTGAATACTTTGTTCTGTACAAAGTTGAATGTGCTGACAACAAAATCACACAAAAATCATCAATGGAAATCAAATTTATTAACCAATGGAGGCCTGGATTTGGAGTCACACACAAAATTAAAGTGGAAAAACACACTACAGGCTGATCCAGCTTTGATGTAATGTCCTTAAAACAAGTCAAAATGAGGCTCAGTATTGTGTGTGGCCTCCACATGCCTGTATGACCTCCCTACAATGCCTGGGCATGCTTCTGATGAGGTGGCGGATGGACTCCTGAGGGATCTCCTCCCAGACCTGGACTAAAGCATCCGCCAACTCCTGGACAGTCTGTGGTGCAACGTGACGTTGGTGGATGGAGCGAGACATGATGTCCCAGATGTGCTCAATCAGATTCAGGTCTGGGGAATGGGCGGGCCAGTCCATAGCTTCAATGTCTTCATCTTGCAGGAACTGCTGACACACTCCAGCCACATGAGGTCTAGCACTGTCCTGCATTAGGAGGAACCCAGGGCCAACCACACCAGCATATGGGCTCACAAGGGGTCTGAGGATCTCATCTAGGTACCTAATGGCAGTCATGCTACCTCTGGCGAGCACATGGAGGACTGTGCAGCCCTCCAAAGAAATGCCACCCCACACCATTACTGACCCACTGCCAAACCAGTCATGCTGAAGGATGTTGCAGGCAGCAGATCGCTCTCCACGGCGTCTCCAGACTCTGTCACATCTGTCACATGTGCTCAGTGTGAACCTGCTTTCATCTGTGAAGAGCACAAGACGCCAGTGGCGAATTTGCCAATCCTGGTGTTCTCTGGCAAATGCCAAGCATCCTGTACGGTGTTGGGCTGTGAGCACAACCCCCATCTGTGGATGTCGGGCCCTCATACCATCATCATGGAGTCGGTTTCTAACCGTTTGTGCAGACACATGCACATTTGTGGCCTGCTGGAGGTCATTTTGCAGGGCTCTGGCAGTGCTCCTCCTGTTCCTCCTTGCACAAAGGCAGAGGTAGCGGTCCTGCTGCTGGGTTGTTGCCCTCCTACGGCCTCCTCCACATCTCCTGGTGTACTGGCCTGTCTCCTGGTAGCGCCTCCAGCCTCTGGACACTACGATGACAGACACAGCAAACCTTCTTGCCACAGCTTGCATTGATGTGCCAGCCTGGATGAGCTGCACTACCTGAGCCACTTGTGTGGGTTGTAGAGTCCGTCTCACACTACCACGAGTGTGAAAGCACCACCAACATTCAAAAGTGATCAAAACATCAGCCAGATAGCATAGGTACTGAGAAGTTGTCTGTGGTCTCCACCTGCAGAACCACTCCTTTATTGAGTGTGTCTTGCTAATTGCCAATAATTTCCACCTGTTGTCTATTCCATTTGCACAACAGCATGTGAAATTGATTACCAATCAGTGTTGCTTCCTAAGTGGACAGTTTGATTTCACAGAAGTTTGATCTACTTGGAGTTTAAGTGTTCCCTTTATTTTTTTGAGCAGTGTATATAGTGTTTGCTATTCTATTTTATTTCATTTGTTTTAGTCATCCTTTCATTTTTCTCTGTACTGAGCTGCTGTAATGCGCAAATTTCCCCGTCGTGGAATCATTAAAGTTTTATCTTATCTTATGTTACCTCTTATCTTGTTGCACAGGTGGCATCTTATGACAGCACCACGCTGCAATTCACTGAGAGCGACCCATTCTTTCACAAATGTTTGTAGAAGCAGTTTGGATGCCAAGGTGCTTGGCTTTATACACCTAAATCCATTCATGATCCCAAATCCATGCATCTCTTTACTTATTTGCAAATGTTAAAAAAGCTCAACCCCTTTCAATTTCTCCCACTATCCTCAGCATCAAAGCTGTATAAGACATTCACAGCCAGAACAGAATCCTCTCCTGCTGACCTGATAAGAGTTTACATCTGTGACTCTAAAGAGACACTGGAATACAGTCGAATCCAGATCAGCAAGAATATCTTCCTCCCGCTGCCTTTGCTGCTGCCAGTAACTGTTTCGCACACACACTTCTCTCTGAAGTGCCTCCACCTGTCACACAACAGGGAGAAACAAAAACCATCAGATTTACTCAGTTCTGTCTGAAGTACTTTTATTGTGTGTGGGGGGTGGAGGTGAAGGGGTGCAGTGGGACATTTATGAAAACATCTTTTTCAGTTACCTGCACGCTGTCAGTTTGATCTCTAATCATTAACCAGTATGCAGGTGTAACAGGCACAATATTTCTTCTAAACATATCCAGCCTTGCCCCAACGACTGGAGCCAACAGCCCTGTCACTGGGTCAATAGTCTGAGATCCATAACGCATCGCCACCAGTCCTGTGAAGTGTAATAGCATCAGTACAATGCACAATGCTGTAATGTTTACCAGGATTTAATTAGCTTATATATGCAAATGCTTGTTCTCCTAATACCTTTGCCATTTGCGTCCTCCATGGTCCCTGCCAGTGGTATTGTTTTCCCAGAAACAAGATCAGTCTGACAGCCTAGCACAGGTACACTAAGCCCAGATCCCATAGGATCAGGGTACTCCATCCCTAGCAAAGCCGGCACACATGTATCTGAACCTGGCAGAGGCATCTCTCCTGGTTTGAACGTAACAGAAAAGAGTTAGAAAGATGGGAAACAAATGTTGTCATTCAATCATCCTGATCAACACATTTCTAGTCAGACTTGTTGATCGGTGTTAAAAAGACTGAAATTTTACATTCATTATACATAAATGCAGACAAAACTCAGTAAATTAAAGAGGATTGTGACTTCAAGGATCATCTAGCAAAACATGTTGAGCATTGCAAATAGTCAAACTAAACAGCTTAAATATAATGCAAAAAAAAGTGCTCTAAATGCCGATACATCTGTGGTCAGAAGTTTGCATACACTCATCATGGGCATGATGTCTTGATAATTTGGGGCTTTTAATGAGTTCTTTGAACTGTTCTTTTTCCAGGGTTAAATGATTATACAGCATACATCTAGTGACTTTAAAAAAACAAGAATTGGGTGCTCAAGTTTGAATTTATTTAGGATTTTCTCTAATCTGTATGTAAACTTCTGACCACAACTGTATACGGGCATCTACTTGGTCATGGAAACCCATCACATGAAGCTCCAGGTGCACTGTTTTTGTACTGATGTTAATACCAGAGGAGGCCTGGAGCTCTGCAGTTACTGAGTCATCAGAGCACTGGCAACTTTTACATACTATGTGCCTCAGCGCTCGGCGACCCCACTCTGCAACTTTACATGGTCTGATACTTCATGACTATGTTACTGTGGTTGTGGTACAATACCACTTACAGTTGATCATGCAATATCTAGGGGAAAAGTAAAATGCTCAAATTCAGTGAACTCTTCACAACAAGCCATTCTTTCAGTAATGTTTGTAAGTGCATTGTTTTATACACCTGATAGAGGTATTATAGGGATATTTTTTACTACTTTCATTTATTATCTATACTTTCCCTACTGCAATCAGAGGCCCATTCAATATTTCGTACTGTATACTGTTTCATACTGGCTGGGCCTTTTCCACTGGCAGTAGCCACACATTCACTGTGTCATATACTGGGCGGGACTTTCCCCCCGCCCTCAGCAGTGGGACATCCATCGTTCCATACTATGTACTGTGAGGGCTACTCTTCCACTGCTAGGTGCGACCCATCCATTATCTCAATACTTTACTCTACTTTCCCTATGGCTAATTACTGGCATTGCTCCCAGGGGCCTCTGATGAGTCATTATTACTTTCATTTATTACCACATATATGGGAATATATCTGTTTTTATTGTTCACTTGTGTTGTTTGTACTGTCACTATTTTTACTTTTATTACTTATGCTGAGACTATCTATATCTTCTATATGGCATTCATACTGGTGCATGGAGTCATTATTCTCATATTTTAGGTACCAGGCACCATTTTTATGGCCTGTGCAAAGTAAGAGAAAGCCCCAAACACACTCACCAATGTATAGACGAAGCTGAAAACCAACTTCAGCCTCGTAAATTTTCCTTTGATTTTCATTTTCCCTCTTACTTCTCTTCGTGTTCATGCCGGTTGTTATTTCGATTTATGCAGCACACGCATGACCATAGTGAGATCAAACGTACACATTGTGAATGAAACTGTCCGCGCTCTGTGGTAGATCGCAAACTGCGGTGAAATGATACAGGCGCAGCGATAATAGCAGCGACCTAGCCGGGGCGGAGTCTGCAAGGCGTGCTCCTTTGAGAGGCAGAGGAGCGCAATCTTTGTTGGATTTGAATCAGTACGTTTTGCATCCAATAAAAGCAAAGATGTTAACAAATAAACTGGACAGTATTCTGGCAATTTAGTGATATTTCCAGAGCTGTGGTCTTGACTGGTCTTGAAATAAAATCCCGAGTCCGCAATGTCCGAGTCCATGACAAGACCGAGACCATCAAAAAGCGGTCTCGAGACCGGTCTCGAGTACTACAACACTAGTGTGTGTGTGTGTGTGTGTGTGTGTGTGTGTGTGTGTGTGTGTGTGTGTGTGTGTGTGTGTGTGTGTGTGTGTGTGTGTGTATCTTAGTCTCAACTACTGTTACTGTTTGTATCTTGGTTTTTGTCTGTGTTGTGTGTAACTAATATGTCTAATAAACATCATGCACCAGAACCTGCTTATCCGAGTGAGTTTTTGGATATTTTGGGTTTAATTGGGTTTGAATCTTCGGCCAAAAGGAACATGGACACCCTAAGGAAATGTCACCGACAGTATAGCCCAATGCTTTTGTCCTTGTGGCGTGACATGATAAGTCTGCTGTAATGACAAGCACAGCAACAATATTTTATGACTGACATGAACTTATTAATGATGATCAAACAACTAAATAGAAATATTCTGCAAACACAAACTCTCTAGTGTCTACAGCATAACCAACATTTACAAAATATAATTCCAATATAACATCATTTAGGTAAACAGATCTTCAACATGTAATGGCAATGAAGGGACTAGAATTTTTTGTGGCCTGAGTTTGTATTGTCCACGTATTATTGTCACCTAATACTGTCATACTCTAAGGTGTTCTGGTATTTCTTAATACTTTCAGTTTCCCCTTGTGCAGGACACTACTATCTCTCTTGTGAAAATCATACCAAACTTACCAATCAGCCATTTCTAATGACTCAGTTGCACTTTGTACTACTGAAGAAACACAAGTTTCTTAGCATGCCTACAGGAGACTGTAACACAAATTATGTAAATGAAACCTGGATGCTTTCTCATTTTTGTGCATACTGAACCACAAGCATGCTTTATCTTTGACATAATCAATAGAAATAAATACACACAAGCTCAAATACACTTCTTGATATGGTAATTAAATTCTACTTGGAGAGGGCTATAACTAAGGACTAAATTAGGATTACTTCACCTACAGTATAGCGTACAAACATCAATATCATTATGGTTTTCAACAATAGCAAATCTAAAGCAGGTTTCAGTGTTTTTTCATGGCATAGATTCAGTAAGGTGCTAGAAACATTCCTTAGCAATTTTGGTTCGTATTCACATCATAGCATCACACAGTTGCTGCAGATTTGTCAGCTGCACATGCATGATGTGAATCTCCCATTCCACCACATCCTAAAGGTGCTCCATTCGATTGAGATCTGATGACTGTTAAGCCATTTAAGTACAGTGAACATATTGTTATGGTTATGATTCATTATTTCATGTCATTTTTTATAAAGTGAGGAAAAAGAAGGCCTTGGAAAGCCAGCTGATTGTGATTGTGCATGTGAAATTAACCCCTGGTGTGACAAGCCCAATTTTTAGATTCTTTCCTAAGTATGCTCTGAATGTTCTCTCTTAGCAATTTTGAATTCTGTTGAACCTGTTGTTTTTAAATTATTTTGGGGACTTTTTTACTTCTGTGATTATCCAAGTTCTTGACTATACTCTTAAAGACTGTAAGCATGGGTGTATATTGATACCTTTAAAATCATCAATTCACTGTTAAAGATGCCTAGTATTCCAAGTAATATCCAAACTTTTGATTTTTTGCAGTACATACATTAAGTTTTGCATGCCTCCTTCTCTTCTACTTCGTCTAATGTGCAGCTCTTCTCTGCTTCAGTATTTTGACCTCAATCTTGAATGTAGGTTAGGTTGTAAGTTGTAGGTTTCATTTTCCACTGTGTGCACTTTTAATATCCTTTCACCTGTGGTACTTTGACATTTATGTAGTCCCAACGTTTCTGGGTCAACCCTTGCTGCTTTGCATTCGCTCCCCCTTTGTCTCTCACTTTTAACCACTTCCATTATATTAGTAAATGCTTACCCTGATCGTAACATGCAGAGACATAAGATCTCTGATATGATACTAGGCTGTACTTGCCTGTTAAAGTCTCTGAAGCTAGTATGCTGAGTTCACTAAACAACTCACTACATAACAAAGAGAATATCATAAAGTTTCTGCAACTTAATTACATCAGAAAATAATTCCTGTATTTTTCTGGTTCCCTGCTGGATCGCATTAAGCCCACTGCAAAGAATCTTGGGTTTGCTTTTATAGTTACTTAAGTTACTAAGATGTTTATATAATCTTTCAGAAGTAAAAACTAAATCAAAATAAATCTGTTTTTAAAAGATACCAAAATGCTTTTACGTGCCTTTCACTCCTCATACATCAAATATTTCAACAGCCTCTTGGCCTGCCTCAGATAAAAATCCATTTATTGGCTTTTGATTGTACAAAACTATGGTACATAGTTGATTTCAAACTTTTTTTTTTTTTTTTTTGACTACAGCAGCTTTTTGTTGCCAGTGGAAGGAGACAGGAAATGGGGGAAAGTTACAGGAGAAGACACACCACCCACACCGCAACGCTGCATATGCTTGTGGTCGCCTGCTCCACCACTGAGCAACCCGGGCGCCCTACATGTAGTTGATTTTAAACTTTTAACTGTTAACTTTTAAGGTCTATCATCATTCTATATGTCTGACCACTTACTCACATAAAAACCATCCAGCCAGGAGACATATTTGGGATTACCTGGGCAATTCTTTCTATATATCATGCTGTAATACTGTTTGGTTTTCTTTTGTTCATTTGTCTTCAACAATGTTCATCAACTACAAGTGTATTTCTCCTTTTATGTTTTCAGTACATTTTCATGTGTGAATTTGTCTGTCAGTTATTAGTTCTTGTAATGTTTTGTAGTTTGTGGAAACAAAAATAAAAGTACATGCTTATAGAAATTTCAGCTGTTCAGAGCCCCTATGCTGCACAGAAATGTGCTTTGTAGCTTATCACCATTAACGTTTGCTCCAATATCAAGTCAGAATTTCTCTTTTTTAATCCTAAAAAATGATTTCATTGTAATTTCTGAAGTCAGATAAATGTATTCCAAGAGGCCAACACCTCATATTTTTTCATTTAGCAACCAGAGCTTTTATGGTAGATGGTGAGGAAAGATTAAAATGAACAGGTAAATGGAGAAAATAGAATGATAACATCTTTCTCCATTTGGGTAAACACTTTCTCAGTAAACGTAGAGACATGAAACTTCAGAATGAGAAAACAGAGAGGACCTGAAAGAGATGACCACATTAGCAGGGAGAGAAGTTTTGTAGTGCCCAGACAGACTATTCCACTCATCCTCTCTCTCTGACATTTCCTCACCCAGAGTCCCTCCATCCTGCTGCAGACCCATGGCCCAGTCCTGCAGGATCTCCAACCTGGTCTGCAGCTGCAGCTGGCAATGTAAACTCCTCTCCCAGGCCTGCTGGAGCTCTTTGGCTGCTGCAAGAAGATGATCTTGTTGACCACTCGTTCTCTCGCTGCCTGGTTGGGGCTGCACATGTTGCAAACTTCGACCTGAGCCCCACTCTTCAACTAGTGGCTTTAGCACATCCAGCACTTTAAACATTGCTGCCAGAACCTGAGAGACACAAATCTTACTTTCACTCTAGTAATGTTTTTATCTTTTAATCAAACATTGGCTGAATAAATCTCTCATTATCAGTTTAATTTGTTTTGTTATATAGAAATAGCTCCTCAGTGGAGCTTGTGGGTACATCATTTTGAAAATCGCTTTTTTTTTCAAGGCTGAGGATACATTTTAAAATTTCTTCTTTTTTTTTCTGAGCAGAAGAATTGAACTTCAACATGAGATGATGATGTGACAACTCCACATACATACTAAGATTGTGTGATACAGTCTAAAGCTCCAAAACAGCTCTTAAATAGATCATTTGGGGATTTTATCATACTCAACCTTATTTTATAAATACAGTCAAAAGCAAGCAATCTAATAAAGCACCTTGCTGTCTAATAAAGTTTGGTATCCTCCTGCATGGGGGACTAGTTGCCCAGCTCGTATGGTTGCCCCTCCAACTCTCACCATCCGCCCACTCAGAGGTTCAACAAAGGACTCGCCCACCAGGACTCCACCTACAGGCAGCACATCTCCTACAGAGGCATATGGAACAAGTTTGACTGACTGAAGGTATAGAGACTCTGGCAAAGGGTGTAGTGGGAAGTCCAGCAGCACAAACCTGTTACTGGATCCAAGCTGACCCCAACAGTGAGCACTATATTTCCCTTCCTAGAGTCCAGCATAGGATAACCAATCTGTATAGGTTGTGGTAAGCGGGTGAGAGGGCAAACATGTAATTTTCCCAGAGGGTAAACTAATCCAGTCTGAGGGTGGATGGTTACTGCCAGAATGGGTACTGGGACGCCTTTGTCTGGGTCTGCCATGGGAAACCCCAGCTGCAGTCTCTGGCCTGGTCGGAGGCCTCTGAGGTGAGTGCTGGGGAGAGGCTGGTCTGAGTGGCAGGAGGTTGGGTAAGGGATGAAAGGAAGAAGAGGACTGTCCCACTTCCTGTTATCATCTGGAATGAAAAATCAGTACATAATAGCTTTTTAATCCCATCAGTCTGACAGATGTTTCATGAACCATATGATCCCTCCTTAAGCGATCTTTAATGTATGCCATTATTTTGCATGAAACAGATTTAGCATGAAGCTGTTCTGTTCATCTCAAGTCCGTTCATTTCCACTTGAAATTACCAGGTCTTCTCTTTGTAGAAATAAACACTCAGGAGTGACATATTTAACACAGATGATATGCTCTTCTTTAGTAATTGTATTTTAATAGCACAATTTTTAAAAATCACTCTTGGTGAATTTAGATTCCCTGTCTTTGACAGTTATTCTTTCTGTATCTATGTTTTGTTTTGTTTTTTCTAAGCATAAATATAACATTTAAACAGATGTATCCGTCCAGTATCAAATTATATAATTATTATTATTAGTTCTTATTAGCACTACATTTTATACTGAGACCATAATGCAAGAGAAATTGCTGCTGATACTGACCTTCATCTAACAGTTAATTGTGGCAGTCTGTTTATATCTTGTTTGCCTGCCTGCCTGCCTGCATGCATGCTTTTTGACTTTTACTAAAAATAATTTTCCAAATAAGGCTCATCAAGCATGGCAGTGGCGCAGTGGGTAGGTGCTCGCCTTGCAGCTGGAAGGTTACAGGTTCAAGCCCCTGACCCTGTGCTGCGTTGTGTCCTTGGGAAAGACACTTAAACCACATTGTTTAACAATCTCTGGCTGCATGACCGCAGATGCTCATCTCTGGATGAGTGATCTGAAACGATCATTTCATTGTGTGCCTTGTGCGCACAATGAGTTGAATCTAATTATTGCTTTTCCATCTAAAGCCTCACATGAAATGTGTTTTATTTAGCATTGCCGTCCCCAGTCACACACAGACACCCTTCGTGTTACCTGTGCATGGGTCAGTTGTGCAAACTAATGAAGAACTTCCAGGATCATAGGCCACATTTCCAGCAATGGGAAGAACTCTGCCGGTTTGTGGATGGACAAAGAAATTAGGTGGCACTGCCATCGTGTGGCCGCTGCTCAGCAGCACATGACTGTGAGAATTTGGCCTCATGAGGCCTGTGACTGAATCACAGTGAACTGCCCCGGAGACACGTATGGACCCATCAGGACCTGGAGTTGAACAGAAGAGGAGATTATTGCGAGCAATCATCTGACTGAAATTTTATGAAAAACATATACATTTAATTGGGTTCACCATCTAATATTTTAGCAATTTAAATTGTATTCTAACCCAGCTTTTCTTAGCCATAGCCAGTCTGGATGTTGCAGTGCACCTAATAAGCAGTAGATGGTGTTCTTTCTTTAAGATGCATGGGCACAGATTTTTATGTAAGTCCTGTCCGGGAATCCTGGACTCACCAAAGATGTCGTCTTTCGTTAGAACAGTTCCAGTGTCAGGGCACAGCAGCTTGGCTCCTGTACCCTCACCCAACAAACCCCAAGCCCCCTGACGGTGGCACTCTGCTGACAGTAGCTCTCCCATCTCATCCACCAGGGATGTCAGCCTCTGGATCAAACTGAACATGGGAGACAGCAAATTGAGGATGTAAGTGGATTTACTTTCTTGTGATAGTTTGAGAGGGTGACAGTCATGTGAAAAAAAAGCTTTCACAGGACTCTATGCAATCCTGGGGAAAAAAATAAGTACACTCCATGATTCAAAAGTTTGTAGGACCGGCCAAAATAACTTGAATTCATTGTTTTCTGTCTGACTTTATCAGTCTGTCATATCATTGTGGAATTTTGGTCCACTCTTATTTGCAGCATTGCTTCAGTTTATTGAGGGTTACTAGCATTAATTTATGCACAGCTCTTTTGAGGTCCCACCACTGCATTTCAATTAGGACTGTGGGCCATTTGCAACACCTTAATTCTTTTTCTTTTTCATTCATTTGTTGATTTGATGCTGTGCTTGGGATCATTGTACTGCTGCATCACCCAATTTCAGACAATCTTTAGCTGTTGGACAGATGACCTCACATTTGACTCTAAAATACTTTAGTACAGAGAGAAGTTCATAGTTGACTCAGTGACTGCAAGGTTCCCAGGTCCTGTGGCTGTAAAACAAGCCCAAATCAAGCCCACCACCACCACCATGCTTGGTAGTTGATATGAGGGTTTATACTGACATCCTGTGGTTGGTTTTCACCAAATGCGGTGCTGTGCATTATGGCCAAACATGTCTACTTTGGTCTCATCTGCCTTCCTGGTAAGATTTTGGCTTTGACTTTACACACGCCTGAATCTTTCTTTTTCACATGGCTGCAGTTGAATAACTGAACAAATGAAAGCTTTACGTTTGTTGGGACATTTCAGTGGAAGTCTGGTTGTTATTATTAAGCTTGGACAGTAGTCTGGTGCACTCTCTGAGCCGAGATATGAACACACTGTGGATCCTCCACTGGGCCAGCTGCTCTCGCTTCAGAACCTGGAGAAAAACAATCATACTTGAGCCTGTATTCTTTATTATTATGTTACATGTGAAAGTAAATGTTACTTGTTGTGCAATGCTGTATAAATAAACTTGACTCAACCTGAAACTACATTTACTATATAAATATTCTTTTATATAACACAAAACTTCCTCTGTTTATTCATCCTTGGGTCTGTTTTCATTCTCTTTGTGTTTAGTGATATTTACTTATGGAATCTGCGATTTATATGTATACGTATATACGTTGTAATATAATGTAAACCTTCAGCTGACTGTCGAGCAGTGTCCTCAGCTGTGATGCCAAAGATTTTCGTCGCACTACCTCTCGCTCAACCTCCTTTCTCAACATCTCGTAACCGTCCCCCACCCTCTCCTCAATGATCATGCATGGGCGGAGTATTTGCAGTTTCCCAAGCACTCCCTGGTGTAGCTCCTTTACCTACATGCACACAGACACACATATTTTCGAAACACAAAAACAGTGCAGTTAGTGCACCAGTACAAAATGTATCATCTCCAGTTACATCTTTAACATCTCAGCTGTCCTGAAGGTTGTAACAAAAATCTGTTGCTATTTTTATAAATGAACTCCGGACAATGACATGACAACGACAATGCTCCAGGCATTCTCTGTAGTGAACAGAAAAAGGATATTCTCTGTGCCAGATGTTCTCACTACAGGGAATACTTTGTTGGGTTTGGGCAAGAGATGGCACCCGGAGCGTGCAGGATGCAGAATGGCACTGGTTTGCAATGAATTCACCAGAAAATTTGCTGATCAGCGGAACATTACTGGGAGTTTGTACAAGGGAGATGCCAGGTTTAAGACTATTTAATGTCTTATCTGACTGAGTCAGACATGTGCACTTCCGTTTGTGCACAGATTAGAAAACCAAGACACAAGTTCCTGATTAGCAAGCTGTAGAAGGCTTTGTTACCTTTGGACAGAGCCAGACTAGCTACTTCCATCTGGTTCCAGCCTTTGTGGTGACCTAAGAAACAATTAGTTTTTGGTGGCTTCCTGTTTAGTGACAAAAGAAGCATCTCAATCTTCCCATCAAGTGAATAAATAAAACTCAATAATATAAAACTTTTTCTTTACATATCATTTTCAGTAATATGATGTGTGAGGGGTGCTGTGCTACCGCTGGGGAAACTACAACAAAGCTGTACAAAAAAGAAAAGAATGATGTCTAAAGGCTAATTTATTCATTACCTATTCATAAAACAATAATGTAAGCATATTCAATATGCAGCATTTAATTTAAGTGAGTCCAAAGGAGAATGCTGTTTTGTCTTGAGAGAAGAACACGAGAGTGCGTGTGAGGGAGACAAGAGAGTATGCGTTTATCATTTCACAGGCTGTGTGTTTGATTGGCATTTAAACTAACAGCGGCAGACCTCAGTGGTGAGCTGTCCCAGCCGTGTAGTGACAGACAGGCTCTGTTTGAGCAGGAGGCTGTAAAAGGTGTTGCTGCTGAATGCCTCCAGATCCACCTGGTGTTCATAATCCCAGAACTCCTCCGAGGTGTCTGTGGAGACCATATTATTAAAGCAAGTAAAACATAAAGTCACAAAGAAAATGTATGCGCAACAGAAGCCTTACTAAGTAGATCACATTGTGCAAGCTTCCATTCTTTGTTGAAATAGCATGAATGAATGAATTTTTAATCAAGTAATAAAATGGACAATGTCAAGATATTGTCTTTTGATGGTATTACTCAAGTTCTGTGACATTTGGAGTGTTTTCATTTTATTATCAGTGACTGATATCAGTGACTGTGTTACCAGGTATATTAGAAGAACACCACCTTAAGGTCATTGCCAGTGTTACATTAGATGTTATGAGGGTCTTCAAATTTCAGCATGTTCTGTGTGTGTGTGTGTGTGTGTGTGTGTGTGTGTGTGTGTGTGTGTGTGTGTGTGTGTGTGTGTGTGTGTGTGTGTGTGTGTGTGTGTGTGTACTCTGTAGGTGACTTAGTTGACGTGGAGAAAACCATGTTGTGATGATGCGATGCATTGGGCTTTAGGTTTTCTGGGAATGAGCGAAGTGACCAACAGTGTGTGTAATGTCTGTGGTTACAGCTACAATATTCCACCTGGCTGAATGGAGTCTTGAGTCATTCTGGCTTGTTGGTTTCGGTGAGTCTTTCTCTGTGAGATCACTCTTGAACCTTTTGATGAGTAGTCATCCATTTGGTAGGCCAACTGCAGCAAGCGATACTGCACTTTGACTGGTTCCTTCTCCGGCCATCCATATTCACGGAACAGGATCTACACAGCACAGACTTATTAATGAGAATGATACTTTTATTTTTGTTATGTACTTGTGTATATAGACTAACCAGCAGTGTCACACATAAACAGAGGATGACCACAGCTCCAAACAACATTCCTACAGTCACCATCCAATCTGGCCGGAGTAACAGGTTGCGTCTCCTACTGATTCCAAGCCTGGTCATGTGACGGGGGATGGTAGGGAAGAAGGGGCCAGGCTCATAGCACTGGCCACCTACAGGCATCACTCGCACATACTGAGTAATAAAAAAATAAGCAGTCAGTGACATAGCAGAAGTGGATGATGAGGATAGGGTGAGATGGTGACCCCTAAAGAGTGCAGCCAAAAGGAAAATACCTGAATTTTACTGTTTTTGTTTACTGTTTATCTCATTCTCTAAGAAAACTCTAAGACAACTGACCTTGCAAATATTGAAAAACGTTTAAAAAACACTTGATGTGATTGGCAATAAGAATTAAATTGGATGGGGAATACTGGATGGAACAAGATGCAGCTGTTTATAATGTTAAATTCACAGGATACCCGTAATACATATAGTTGTGGTCAGAAGCTTACATACATTCATCATGGGTATGAATGTCATGGTAATTTGGGGCTTTTAATGATTTCTTTGAACTGCTTTTTTTTCTCTAATCCACACAGGGACATTCATGCCCATAATGAGTGGATGTAAACTTCTGACCACAGCTGTATGGTAACTTTGTTACCATGTGTTTGTGCTGATGGCTGCTCAGTGTAAAAACATATACTCCAGGCTGGCTAAAGACCACAGTAAAGCAGCTAGGAGGAGTCCATGACAATGTCAGCTCTTCTTTTAACTGTCTGAATGCACCCCAGTCAAAGTCAGTATTTGTGTTGTACAAGTTGTCACTGAAAGACATAAATAAGCAATTAGAGAGAAAATGTAAAAACAGAGAAATGGCTGGAGAAAATGGGCATAGCAACAAGTCTCTGACTTACATATCATACTGGGGGTAGTGACGTGGGTTTACAGTGAAGAGTATAACATCACCCAAATGGAGACATGTTGTCGGGTTCAGAACTCCGCTTTTACTTGACCTTCTTCGTTTTTCATTGGTATCAGACTTAACCGCTCTCTCCATTTCTGTGTCTCCATGACTGATGTTTCCAATATTAACATAATCTTTCTCTGAAAATCCACAATTTAATGCCTTCATTATTGCAGCAATTACTTAGGTAAACTTGCTCGTGCATTCATTTGTGTTTTCATGATGTGAAAATATTGTTTTATTATGGCACACCAGCTGAGCTCTGAGAATCCCTCTGAGTGTCAGGAAACAGTTGCTCAAGTTCCTTTGGGAGGCCGCTGAGGAGGCCAAGGAAGCCTGTATCTGCAATCAGACAGGAAGAAGAGAGATAGACAGGGAAAAGAAAGATATTGGGGGGGGGAGTCACAAAGAGATAAAGTGCAGGACATAAAAGCCATTGTGTGTGTTTTTGAATCTGCGTCTCCACCTGTTGTCTGAACAATGTAGACAGGACGTGATGACTGGAACTGGCTGTTGCACTGCACATTCCCCTGGGAGTCCCACTGTTTAAAAATTGTCTCCAACACACTGCCTGAGATGTTTGACACCTGAACACACACAATAAGAGTGTTTGCCAATTAAAGGTCACTGCAACACTGTCTGTAGCTTTCACTTTTGGAGAAATAAAGAGGATATTGTATGGATCAATGCATTGTTTCATCGGGCATTGTACCTCAAACTATCCATTATCCATTTCATTGCAAATGTTATGCTATATAGTTATCACAGGTAGGGGAAAACACTTTCTGGATGCAGATGGTTTTATATTTTATTGCCCCCCATAAAACAGAGTGTGCTTCTTCTCAGTTTTTGTGCTTTGTTACATGAACCTGTGGCTTCCTTTCCTCACCTGATTGTCATAGCTCCACACCAGTTCCATTTCTCCATTGGGCTGGCACTGGAGCTTCACTTCAGTAGCTGGCCTACTCCTGCAAAGGCCTCCGCATGCAGCTCTGCCAGGAGGCTCTCTGCAAACACACAGACCCAGCTCCCCATCATAACCCTGGTAGTCCTCTGCAGTATGGCACACCTGCAGGAAAAAAGGCAAAGCAAAGATCAGCTTTTAGGTTGTTTTTTTTTTTGTAGTCTCTTTGTTAAAACAGAAAGAACAGTGAAAGCATTGCTAATGAAGTCAGGGTTACAGGCAGCAGTTAATGGTTAAATAGTAAGTGGACATAATATAAGCCTGTGCTAGATAAGCTATTGTCAGGTTCATGTAAGAGAGGGCAAAGACACCTGGGTTGTACTCATTAGCCTTGCACATGTGGACTGTGTTTAGTCAGTGTGTTCTGTAAACAGACCGCAGTTTAAAACTTAAACTTGCTTGGCATATCTTGAGGATGTTTCCTGTCTAGTGTCAGTGTGTGACACTAGAGAGTTACCTTTGCCCGACTTCCACTGTATACATCTGAGAGTGACATGATTACACAAGGCCTAACCTGCTGACTACAGTGGAATGACCACTGATGTCTGTCAAGGCAGTCTCCATACTGTGTACGTGCTTTTCCGTCTCTGCAGACATTGTACTGTTGTTGCACACACATCTCTCCATTGCTGGTGGTTTGATAGCCAATGGTGCAGTGGCAACGTCCATCACTGGTCTGTGGAAAACACAGGAAGGTAACAGTTCATGGTGTGGTCAGTTTGTTACCCAATATGTCAAACTGTTCATTCATTCATTTCTCCATTGACTGACAAACCCAGACACTTTGCACACTGAACTTTACTACCCATCAAAGTTTTATTATCTCTCAGTCTGAATATTGATTTTCCTGACCTTCCTTTTTTTTTAAATTCAACTGCAGGTTACACAAACACCAATATAACAGTGAGAAAAATCTCATATTGGCTAGTCTGAGCTGCTGAAAGAATATCTCAACACTTGCGCACGCTGCAGCAGGCTAGGAAACTTGACCCTGAAATGAGGGAACTTGATCTGGAGCTTTTTCAGCTTGAAGCTACAGATTGTTCTATAAGTGTTCACACAGTATCCCAGGACTTTTCCGTGACATACGCACACACACACAAAAAAAAAATATATATATATACTGTATATATGTATATATATATATAAGCTTGAGAAATTTGAACACTTCTTTGGGTTTCATTTTTAATGGATGAACTCACAAGACAATGAAGGAAGTGGGTGACTAGCACTGTAGAAAGTTGTGATGCATCAGATGAAGTCAGACGAAAGCAATGGAAGGAACACATAAATACACAACCACAATCTGCACAAACGACTGGGTGGATCCTTCTGTCATGTGAAAAACACTTAAAGAAAAAAAAGCATGTGAAGAGCACCTGAAAACTCTGTCCCTCTTCTGTGCAGATACAGGTGTCCTGGCCAGACAGAGGCTGCCGAGCCACAGGACCACAGGGAAGGAAGGCATATAAGCCTGGTCTGGGGCAGTAGTGATGGGGAGGACACTTCAGACACCTGTCTATGGACACAGCTCCAACAGTTGGACCATATGTTCCCTTAGGACAGGCGATTGGTGTGGGGCTCCCCAATGGGCAGTAGAAACCTAACAGAAAGAACATGTCCTGGCACATACTATATAATATAATATAATAGAAATCTTTGGCCATGCATTTTTTCATTTTCTGCTTATTTAATTTTGCTGTTGTTGTAGTCATTTTCTAAGAATAACACCACAGTAATATGTACTCAGAACAGCCTACCTGGCTGGCAGTGTGGCCTCTCTTTGTCAAGTCCACTGAAGTTGTTTCCATGAGCCACAGTTAGGAGCACAGAAGCAAACAGCCACCACAGAGACTCTAACCACATACATTCACTTGTTTGCTGCATTGTTAATATGTCCACTATGAAGTACAGAGCAGATGAACAAGAAACCCAGTTCTATTCCAGACTATGGGAGGAAAAATAAAATTATAGTGTTTGAGCCATGATCCTTATTTTTCATTCTAAACAAGAAAGTACGTATAGAGATCCTGTAAACTCAAAGAGCTCCCAGGTAAGTAGTGTGCTGGTTAATCTGCATAACGTTCAATGGCTTGCTGAAAAATTTATAAGGCCAGTAAGCTAAGGTGACAGTAAGAGCGGAGGGACTGGTCACTGGTGGAAAGCAGACAAACAGACAAATGTTGCCTTGTCCTTCCAGATCACATTACTGCTTTTGTTCTTCTCAATCCTACCATGGTACTGATTAATGATTTGGCTACCAGCTTTGCTTTAGAGGAGTCTACTGAGAAATAGGTGCATCATCTCTAAGAGTGGTTATTGATAAGGTGTTTTATTCAAATGCCATTGTAGATTCTGGTTACAGGTCAAATTCTTTATCGATTTCCTTATTGATTCCTGAAAGAAATGTAAGTGATGACCCAAGTTCTCAGGGTCATCACAGGTTTATTATCTCCCAGTTTAAACACTGTGTAGAAACAAAGAAGAATAAAGGCTTCCAAGAAACTGAAACGTGTACAAATTCTCCACGTCTCTAAGCTTCACATCACTGTTTTGTGATGAGCAACTCTCAGAAAAACACACTAGCACTGATAAAAGGAACTGATAATGTGGATACATATGAGTTCCATAATCTTTATAACCCATAACCAGTTCTCAAATACTATTACCAATCATAGCAGTAACTTTTAAATTCACACACACTATATTGGCAAAAGCATTTGCACATCTGCCTTCACACGCAAATGATTTTGAGTGACATCCCATTCTTAATCCATACAGTTTAATATGATGTCGGCCCACCCTTTGCAGCTATAACAGCTTCAACTATTCTGGGAACGCTTTCCACAAGGTTTAGGAGTGTGTTTATGAGAATTTTTCACCATTCTTCCTGAAGCGCAATTGTCAGGTCAGACACTGATGTTGGACGAGAAGGCCTGGCTTGCAGTCTGCGCTCTAATTCATCCCAAATGTGTTCTGTCGGGTTGAGGTTAGAACTCTGCACAGGCCAGTCAAGTTCTCCCACACCAAACTCACTCATCCATGTCTTTATGGACTTTGCTTTGTGCACTGGTATGCTGTCATGTTGGAATAGGAAGGGGCCATTCCCAAACAGTTCCTACAAAGATAGGAGCATGAAATTGTCCAAAATGTCTTGGTATGCTGAAGCATTAACAGTTCCTTTCATGGAGCCCAAATTCTGAAAAATAACCCTACACCATAATCCCCCTCAACCAAACTTTACACTTGGTACAATGAAGTCAGACAAGTACCGTTCTCCTGGCAACTGCTAATCCCAATCATCCATCAGATTGCCAGACAGGAAAGCATGATTTGGCACTCCAGAGAACACGTCTCTGCTGCTCTATAGTCCAGTGGCGTCGTGTCTTACACCACTGCATCCAATGGTATGCATTGCACTTGGTGATGTAAGACTTGGATATAACTGTTGGATACAAGACATGGAAACCTATTCCATGAAGCTCTCTACACACTGTTCTTGAGCTAATGTCACATCACAAGTGTTCCAACATCAGCAAGAAGCAACTGCTATTGCAACTATGTGAAACTAGAGACTGACAATGTACAACACAAATGCTATGGCAAAGGCAACCAGGACGTCAGGTCAGGGGGGAGATATTATCCTCCCCACATTGTGTACCCAACCTCAGAAGAGAAAAGAAAAGAGAAGCTAACCTGGCCAATTACCAAGACTATGTGAAGTACCCTCTAGTAGATGTAAAAGCTGCATTATAGACAATCCCTATTGTGAAACCAACCAGGTGATATATATCACAACAGCAGTGATCCTTGATATGCTTGGATATAAAATGAACAACAGCCACAAAGAGCAGTACCCTCCATGGAAAAGAAGACTAGAGGCTAGGAAGACAAGGAAAGTTAGTCAGCTATCAGAGCTGCAGAAAGGAGTACCTAAGAAAAACAACAAGCTGTCCATGCCTGAGGCCTTAGGGACTGCCTAGCAAAGACTCACAGTGCTGACTAACTGCTTGAAGAGGTATACCAGAGACATAGAAGCCAGGAGAATAAACCAGATTTTTTCCACTGAACCATCCAAGGTGTACTCTCAGTAGCAGGGGAACAATATAAGAGCAGCCCACTACCAAGGCTGAAGATGGAGAAATTTTGGAAGAGCATGTGGGAGAGGGATGCAACACACAACAGCAATGTTCAGTGGCTAGTGGAGCAATAAGCTAAGAGACCACAGTGACCTCCCTGAACAGGTTCCAGTAACCATCACAGTGGTGCACATCCAGTAAAAGAGTCTCAAATATGAAGAGTTGGTCATCACCAGACCATGACTTGATTCACACGTACTGGCTAAAGTAGTTAACTGAATGCCTGGCTTCACAAATGAACCAGCTGCTAAAGGCTAAGACACACTCGGAATGGCTAACAGAAGGCCAGACAGTCCTGATCTAGAAGGATCCCCAGAAGGTCCCATCTAACTACCGCCTAATAACCTGCCTCAGCACAACATGGAAGCTCCTGTCAAGCATCACAGCAGCTAAGAAGAACAGGCACATAGCTCAATACATGAGAGAGGAAATGGCAGAAACACCAGAGGGGCAAAACAGAAGGTACTAGTAGATAGAGCAGTCACTTGAGACTGTAAGAACAGACTGACCTGTGCACTGCCTGGATTGACTGCAGAGATCCTGGAATGGCTAGAACTGTATAAGGTCAACAGGACCCTAAGAGCCTTCTTTAGGAATTCAGTGTATGGCCTGGAAGTCCCAAGATCAAAATGGGATACACCCCCAAGGGTGGTTGAGAATGACCAAGCTAAGATCCAGTGGGACTTCCAGATACAGACGGAGAAACTGGTGATGGCTAAATAATTGGACATAGTAATGCTGTATAGAGGTAGAAGGCCATAGTGATACATGGAGCAATACCAAGCAATAGCAACATCAGGAACAAGAAATACGAGAATGTTGAGAAATAATAAGGGTTGAGAGAAGAGCTAGAGAGGATGTGGAAGGTGAAGTGGTCCCCACTTACCCCAGCTGATTATGGCATAAAGTGTCAATGCAATTTTATGTAATGCTGAGTATGCTGAGTAATGTAAAATTTTCTACAAATATAAACTCTTGGTTATATGTGCATATGCACTCATGTCACAATATGCAAGTAATAAGGCCTTCTTTAGCTTATAAAGTATGCAAGCTGCTCAAAACTCAACTCCTCGGTGCAAAGGCCATTTTTATTTAGAGTAACCAAAGTCTTTCTCACTCTGAGCTGTTTTTGTATTGAAATAAATGCTGGACTTTGGATAACAAGGATAACCTAAATATTTCATCGGGATAGCCTTGAACTATGATCCTCTAATGACTTGTAACTTATCTAACAGAGCAGCATTCAACTTTCACCCACATTCTCATGTCACTAGTGGAAAAAGACATTTCATTCACAAACAAAAAAGACTGAGTAACAACAGCCAAAAAAAAGAACTATTAAATAATAAAAAAATATATATATTTTACTACCAGTAGTATAAAAATATAAAATGCAAAAACATCTCAAAAATAGATGTTTTTGCACACAAATACTAAAGCAGCCTTGAAGCTATGTTTACATGAGTTGTTGTGTTCTGTAGTACTAGCAGCACAAACACTGATGACCAAACTGTTGACTGTCAAGCATCCAAAACAATCCATGATAACCAAAGGTTTGTGAGCTGGTCCAAAACTCAATTCTCTGAAAAACACAAAAAACAAACAACTTTTCATCGAGAATGATGCTTAAAAAGCCATAACCTTCACTGCAGGGCAAACAAGTGACCTCACAGCAAATATTCACATAGTTCTGGTTTCTTGTAAAATGAGCCTTTGACGTAAAAAGCCCGAAATAAGGCCAAAGTTCATATCTGACTATAGATGTACTTGTTGAACTTGTTCTGGGTCACCCCAATAAACCCAAACCCCTTGTTTTATTCAATCTACAATATGTGTATTAGCATTGACTGTAAGAAGTAATGATGGACTCTTTGCACATGATTCAGTTGGGAGGAATGAATCCCTTCCATGAACTAGAGACTGACATTTATCTCTTGCACACATTGCTTAACTTTGCTCCTCTTTTTTGCCTTTTGGCATGGAATTGCGGTAAGCTATAAGGCCCTTTAGAACAAAACATTGAGAGATTCCTGTAATCTGCAGGTGTAGTGTAGCCTTTGGTTGCAGAATGGCAATTTTTGTTGTATACTTGTATACAATGACAATAAAGTTCAATCTAATCTAATCTAATCTAACATTACATGGAGGATGCAGCATTTTTGTAATTTAAAATAACTGTGTTTTGTGCTTTTACTTGTTATCTGGCTATTTGATGAGCATTTACCTTTGTAGCTTAGATCTGAATCAAAGCTACAGAGAAAGTTGATTAGGCTGAATTTCAGTAGCATGCTGTATATTTATACAAAAAAAAGGGGGGAAAAAAGTCTTTAAGATCCAGCAGCAGTGCCACTGAGTGAGATGGTAAACTGATCAGAAAACGGTGAATCCTTATTCTTATTTCGACTGCTTCCATTAGGGGTCACCACAGCAGATCACCTCCCTTCATCTCACCCTATCCCTACCATCCTTCCCTGTCACACCAACCCTCTGCGTGTCCTCCTTCACTGCATCTGTGAGAAAGGCATCCACTAATCTTCTCTGGGGTCTATTGTGCCTGCCATTCTGATCACTCCCAACAAAAATCTTAACATCTTCAACTCCACAACCTCTAACTCAGTCTGCTGTGAATGGAAACTAAAAATATGTGCCACAAAGGTTGTTTTTCCATCTTTAAGAAGAAGTGGACACAGCCACTGTGATACCAACCAGTGTCACTTGCTGGGCATGAATGAGCACTGCCATGTTTCAGTGTGAGCCACACTGCACAAAGAGACAAATTTCAGATACCTACATTAGCAATGTGTGTGCAGAGTTGGGTATGTGAATTTAAATAAAATGTGGAAATTCCAATTCCACATTTTATTTTACTTAGCCATCCCCATCACCCTGGGAAAGCTGACCATACATTGCTCACCATCCACCAACACCACAGCTGCATTACCTTGGACTTTGCAGGAGGGTTGAAGCCAATCCCAGTTGGCATAGTTAGAAAGGGTACACACCCAGTAGGCTGCCAGTCGGGGTCACCAGATAAAGAAAGACAATCATTCACACCTGCATTCATATCTACAGCAAATTTAGTGTGACCATTTAAACTAACATGCATGTCTTTGGACTGTGGGAGGAAGCCAAAGTACTCGGTGCAAACCTATGCAAGCACAGGGATGAACATACAGGAAGGTCCTGGCCGGCCAGTGGATTCAAACTCTCATTAAACAGCACATAGTAATGTAATATGGGGTATAAACTTGCCCACTGATTTGTGGACTGTCTTAAAGCATTGAATTTTGCACTTTGGCAGTCACTATCTTAACTTGCTATAGCCAGACGTGACAATATTTGGACAAAAGGGGGTAGGTGGGGAGAAGCAAGAGATGGACAGAGAACCCGTCTAAACTATGCATTCAAGGCTGGCATGAGCACTAGCTGGCTAGCTTGGCTGACAAGGTGTCCAGGTAATTCATAAAATGAACATCAGAGCTCTTAAGTATATTTTAGTATAATCTTGAAAACTGCTTTTAGGTGACCAACATGTTAACAGTTAACTCTCATGAACTGGAAATACTGTGAAAGGGGCAAAGTTCCAAGATGCTGCCATGAATAGGCCTGTCTACACCTCAATTGCCTGAAGTAGTGGCTTGTCAGTCACAAGGTTGCCACGCCCTAAAGCATAGACTTTTCACCCATTTTTGGGCCTTAAATGGGACTACAATTTACAAAATGAGCCCCACACTGTACTGAAACATGATATTGAGGCCATTAACTATTGTGGCATTAAATCAAATGAGAAAAGTGTTTTCATAAAGTTGTGTACAATCAGGCTACTTTTGCAACTAGTGGGGTCACGCATTGCTGGCTATTGTAAAGGATAGATTTACTTCCTCTGTACAGTGTGTGTGTTTCTACCTACTTTTAAGCTTTTTACCCAACATTGCAATGGTATTATTGAGCTGTCCTAGTAGCATTTTTATTCTTTTTTTCCTTCATAGTATTTAGTATTCTCTCTATTTATTCTTATCTATGTGACATGTCATTTCAATAATGCTGCAAAAATTCATGGCAGTAAAGCAGTGGACATATAGACATGACATCACCTTGTGTGTATGCGTGTGTGTGTGTGTATGTTGTGCTCTATCATCAGTGTGACCCTCCACGTGTCGACTGTTGACATAAGCAGAGTTTGGGCAGCTACTCTGATAACAAGGGCCTTTATAAGTCAGAAGAGATGAGCAGTCAGTCCGTACACCCTTGATCCTCAGGTAAAGGCTCATCATTTCTTCATGTACTGTTCTTGTTTTTGTTCTGAGGTAAAATTATCTTATATTTCTCATATCTGTCCCTCTACAGAAAGATGAACATTTATCTACAAGTTGTGATCTTTGCTGTGTCACTCTTGACAATTTCAGGTATGTTGTTCTCCTTCCTTTTTCCTTTTTCTTTCTTGGTTTCTTTCTTTCTTTCTTGGTATCACGTGGTTCTTTATTTATCCACATTTATGCTTTTTTTGTTTAAATCTATAGCATACCCAGTAAACAGTGACAGCAGAGGGCAAACCTGGGCTGATGCAAAGGCCAACCAGGCTCACGACAAGACAGACCTCACAAAAGATGTGCAGTACGTTGACTTAATTAAAGACTATAAGTTTAGGCTCTAAATACATTTGCAGACATAAATATTTGTTCACTACTGTCTTGTAGCACACTATTTTCACACTTTATAACTGAGTTCTTCTCTCTTTATTTGTGCAGAAAAGTTTACAAGAGCAACATGGATATTAGTACACTTTATAGCCAAGAAGATGATGACAACCCTGTGGCAGAGGAAATGCAGCGCAAGCTCACCATGGAGTCTGAGCGTCTGCGCATCCGTATGCGTCAAGAGCTGGCAGAGCTGCGAGAGAGGTTGTCCCCATCTTCAGCGCATCTCAGCTCCACCCTAGCCAGCATGAGGGAACGCTTAACTCCCCTGACTCAGCAGCTCCAAGGCTCCCTTAGTAGCAACAGCCAAGATCTGTGCAGCCAGCTGAACCTGTATCTACAAGCATTAGACACAGCTGAGGCTCAGGAGGAGGCCAGTGCATCTCTCTACCATGAAGCCTTCAAGTGGATGAGCCAAACCCTGGAGCACAGCAGTTTTAAGTTTGCTAACATCATCGGTGACTTTCATACCTCGGCCAGTGGAGCGATTGAACATCTGAAACAGACTAGTGAGCCAGCAGCGTCAAATGTATGGCTGGAAATTAGTTCCAAGTTGGAACAGGAAGTGAGTTCACTTAAAGACGAGGCCCAGAACAGGGCAGGGGCCCTGAAAACACAGCTTTCTGTAGTGCTACAATCTGCACAACCTCGTAAGGAAGAAGTGAGCAGCGCTGTGGAGCAGTTCTGCCAAAATGCATCCCGGCAGATCCAAGTGCTTCAAGCCCGAATGGAAAAAATATTTGCAGGGTTGGAAGAAGAGCTGGTGGTCCCAAGAGCCTCCAGCTTGTTTTCTTCTTCATTTATTCTGCAGAGTGGCACTTTGCGGGAGGAGTTCTCAGTTAGACTCTCTGCTCTGATCCAAGACATTATGAACTCAATGCAGTGACAACAAAAACCTTTATTCTTTTTGCTTGCCACTGTACCCACACAGTAAGTTTCTTGTAAATATGTCTGAATGTGTAAATTTGATCCGTTTGTTTCATTCTCTTTGTGAACAAGTGAGTAATTGTTAATATGTATTATATGTATATATCTGCCTTTTGCGAGTAAAGGTATTGATGATACCCTACAAATTACCTGTTCTTTGTGATTTTATCCCCTTAACTGGCAGCAAAAAAAATCACCTGAAACAACTACATAACACCCTCTGGTTATTATTGGCTCTGAACAACCCATTTCATAGCCTATTAATCGGCTGCGTCTGGTCCGCGGGCCGAATGAAGTGCATTTATATGGCAGGCTAGACCCGCCCATTTTGACTGACACCTCATTCGGCCAATCATGTTAAGAAATGGGTTTCCCAGAGCCAATAATACTCAGAGGGCGTCACGTAGCTTTGTCAGGTGATTTGGTGCAGCCAGTTACATGATTGGCCGAATGACGTGTCAATAAAAATGGGAGGGTCTAGCCTGCCATATAAAAGGGACTACAAACGGCCCGTCACCGGGCCCTTGCCAGTTAAGGGGCTACTGCACATCAGCCACCGAGTCTCTGAATTGACTTTTATTTATGTATTCAAGGCACTTCACACGTCATTTGTTTGAAAGCAATTGAAGTTTTCTACAAGACATACATGTAATCTTTTACAGTTCAAGTTTGACTTTCCCTTCACAACTGATAACTGAGAATAGACACAACATTATATTTGATAATCACTGTAAAACTGCATTATCAGGTTTTACTTTATACAATACACCTGATGCTTCAGCAGATACAAGATGGCAATGCAAAGAGAATTAGCTGGTTGATCTGTCATTCCAGTGCTTGGGAGCATTATCATCCCATAAAATGAAGCTTCTTCAGAATAAACCAGCCACCAAGACCCAGCAGGACAACAGCGGCACAATCAGGCCTGTGATGTCATGACCGTCACACCCTGAAGTCATGGAATTACCTGATACACACAGGAACAGATGAATTAAGCTTGCTTTTTAAGTTATTGAAAGATATTAAGATATTTATGAAGCTATAAATGTACCTAAAGTATACTCACTGTAGTTAGCTGCATTGGGTGTGGCTTTAATAAAATAAGAAAAATGGTAAGTGAGAAACTTTATAATTTTGGTGTCTTTGGAAAAGAAAGGAGTAAAAGTATGTTTCAAACCTTCTGCAGCGGTATAAAGAGGTCCAAGTGAAATGGTGGCTGATCCACTGTTTTCCACACCAGGAGACAAAGACCTTTTTCTTCTCTGATTACTACAAGCCTAAAAATATTCAACACAAAACATGTGAAACTATCAATTATTAGTATACATGTTAAGGTTAAGGTAAGAATACAGGCCTGGAGATTTAGAGGGCCAGCCATGAAGCACAAAGTGCTGCTGGTGCCCATTGTAACAATTTTTCCCCATTTCTTTTTCCTCATTTCCTGCCAGGTTATATAAAACCATTAAGTAATACATTTATGTTTCACTCAATGTAGCCTGTGCTTTCCTTTTCCTACTTTGACTTTTTCTGGTGTTTCAAAAGAAAACTAATTTGTTTCTGACTTTTCAACTTACTCCCAGAATTTGTTGGCATTTGCTAGGCTCGCAGAGTCTCAGTATGCAGTGCAAATAGATGCTGGACTTCGCCTGGTCACGGTGCTGAACAAAGCGGAAGGCCTCAAAGTTAAACTGGGCAACCTTGGAAACACCATTGCTCGTCACAGTCGTCTTGCTGGCTGTTGTACAGCTGGTGGAGAGGATGATCGTGCAGTGAATATTTTCAGTAGTACCATGAAAATAACTCATATCTACCCCCATGTGTATGGTTAGACTGTACTTTCTTTCTCACCCAGTGAAGAAGTTATATTGCTCGCTCTGTGACATGTTGTATGGAGTGGGAGTACCAAAACAATGATCCAAGAGTACATAGAAACTAAAAGAAAAAAGAACACCAAATCAAAAACAATGCAATCTGATGAGTTCACTATGAGCAGAACCTCATTCAAATGGCATTTACTTACTTTCCTGTAAGATTAACAGCCTTGACCTGGACATACACCTTGGTTCGCATCTCAAGCCCTGTTGAAGGCACCACTAATGGATAGTTGTAGTTAGAGTCCTATGAAGAAAACAGCATCAAATTAAACAAAGGCATTAGAAACTAATTTAATGTGCATCCTAATGAGCTGAATGATAACTTATACCTACATTAAAAACACTCATTGTGAGCGTATCAATGAAGCTTCCATTATTTTCACTGGTCGCTACAGAGACTGAGGAGCTAAAAAAAAACATTATTGAAAAGATGCAATAGAAAAAAATTGACTTTTAGATTCACTGTATAAATGCACATTATGAAAAATATCGCAAGAGAAAGTATTTCTAGTTTCTCACGCTGTGATCTGTGTGTTGTTCATCAGGTATTCCAGTGGATAGCGGCAGGAGAAGTGGTAATAGAGGTCTGTGGAGTAGCTGATCAGGCCCAGCTCAGAGCTAGGTGAGTCAATGAATCCTCTAATGATAACTGACTGGATAACTGAGAAGCTGCTGAAGGGACCGTTAGGGTCTGGCTTTTCATCGACAATCTGACAAAGATAGAAAGAGACACAATCATTTTATAGAGTTTCCATATGCTGCCAAAACATTCTCCAAAAAGGAGTTGGATATCTATCATCCAATGGCAAGTCCATTCTCCAATATTCAATGACCTGCAGAGACTGGCGACAGGAATTATCCTGACTGTCGTTGACAGGAAGCTGGTAACGGATGACTGGGGGGTTCACACTGGTGTTGACAGAGCCCTGGCACGCTATATTATTGTGGTTCCCATTCAGTGCTAGGTCTGTGGCATTGAAGCCTGCCCACTGAGCTGTGCATAAGTTGATCTCCAGGTTAATCATGCTGGTGCCACATTCAACCACCAGGTCTGAGCTGTCTGAGAAAGACAGACATTTTTAAAATAAAAAATAAATAATTGTATAGTTTATATTATATATTAATACTGTGAATTTTTTTGATTCAAAGGATTAAATGATTATGATTCAGTTGTTCTGGTACAGCTAAATGAATGTCTACCAAATTTTTTCAAAACAAAAAGTTTTTTGTTGTTGTTCTTTTTTTTGTTGTTTTTGTTTTTGTTTTTGTTTTTTGTTTTGTTTTGTTTTTTATGGGGGGGGGGTTAGACCCCAGCATTGATATTCTATTTGGTGAAAGTCATACTAAGTATACCTGGGGTCCTTGCATAGTCAGAGGAACAGTTGTAGAGACACAGAACAGGCTGCAGAAGCACAGCCAGCAGAGGGAGACAAAGGTAAAGAGCCATAATGTCCGATGGAAAATCACTCAACCTGTTCCTGTAGGAGGAAAACAACAGTAGCAAGAGTTTCAGCCTTGACTAGCTGATTTTAAAGACATTAACTTATTATAGTAATAATAATAATAATAATAATAATAATAATAATAATAATAATAATAATAATAATAATAATAATAATAATAATAATAATAATAATGGGGAAAATGTAAATATGTTGTTGATTTTTGTCTTGCACAGCAAAGTAGCAAACATTTAATTCATGCCCCTAATTAATTATATACAAGTATGACACCATTTAAAAATGTATACAATCCCAGGCTTTCTGAAGGTATTTCAAAGTTTTTCTTTGGACATTGGCTGCTTTTTCATACATTTTTAGTCTAATAACAGACAACTTAGCTAAGAACCAATTTTAAATTGTATGTTTAAATTGTATCACCAGCCTCATCAGAAATTATCTCAGTGAAAAGGTGGCTGTCAAGAAGCCATTCTTAAGAAAGGGATGTGTGATTTGGCACACCTCAGCCACGCTTAGGTATTACTTTTACAAATTACAAATTACAAATTACACAAGAACTGGGCTGAAAAGCAGTGGCAACAGGTCTTAAGCAGTGATTAATCCAAATTTGTAATTTCTAGTTCAAATCGATATCTACAGAGGAGGTCAGGAGAGAGTTACAACAGTGAGTGTCATAGTTTGGGGCTGCATTTCAGCCAGTGGTGTTGGGGATCTTGTCAAAATTTATGTAATTATGCATGTAGAAAAGTACCATCAAATTTTGAGCCACTGTGCAATACCATCTGGAAAGCACCAGACTGGCAATAGCTTCATCATGACAACACACGAAGCAGTGTGGAATCATCTTGACAGAGAACAGAACACATAGGGCAGCCAAGATCCAGAGAAGAGCTTTGAATGTCCTTCAAGAAGCCTGAAGAACTATTCCTGAAGACTGCTTACATAAATGCATCATTACACCTATTTTGCATTATCGCTATAAACATATTTTTAAAAATTGAGCAGTGGCTTTTTTACAGTACTGTATATATAATTATTTTATGCAGCAACCAGAAGAGGGTCTTACCTTGGTGGTACCTGAGCAGGTGTTTGTCACGGAGGTATTTGAGATATGTGGTTTTTATAGTGTTGAAGATGCTTCTCAAGCCCTCCTTTTGTCTAATTATAGACCCCTATACACACACACACACCCACACACCCACACACTCACACACACATGAATACACACTCTTTCCCCCATGTATACTGTGACCTGTCATTTAGACACCAACAGCTCCTGGCAAAGTTCACTGTCAGATCTTAACCAAGAAGATTAATATCTTAGTGAGATGTGACACAGATCCTGCAGATTAGCTACAACTGCTGTTTCAGGTTTCCCTCCATCAAAAATGATTATTAAAGAACAGAGGTCAGAAATGTAGTTGTTGGCTGTCACAGCCAGCTGTGGTGAGGCAAATGAGGTTTAAACCTGAATGCAGTAGGTATATTTAGTGGTAAATTGTTGTAGATTTAAGAGCTGCATTAATATTTTACATAGTTAGCCATGAATATGTTTCTTCCTTACTTTAATTTTCACTATAACATCTTGCCAAAATCAGAGAACAATACTGAAGATCTGCAGGTTCTTGATTTTCACATAATGCTACTGATAAAAC
Organism: Archocentrus centrarchus; assembly: GCF_007364275.1. Taxonomy (NCBI): domain Eukaryota; kingdom Metazoa; phylum Chordata; class Actinopteri; order Cichliformes; family Cichlidae; genus Archocentrus; species Archocentrus centrarchus. The sequence goes on along the minus strand of NC_044358.1, from coordinate 26,265,117 downwards.
AGTGACTGAAAAACGTGCAGAGCAAATGCATCATAAATAATAGAAACTACAACACTGCACCCACTTAACAAATGAGATGCTGCGTCACATTACTAATAATTCAAGATCTAGATTTCAAAACCAAAAGTATGAAAACAAAAAGGTCTAAATGTGCAGTATTTCTTTCAAGTTTCTGTCTTAAAGAGTGGATTTATCTCTTGTGAATTACACACCTTCAATGCCACAACAACCTATTAAAAGTGTACTGTTAGTTTCCCTTGCATGTCAGACTTATCTCGATCTCTATAGAACTGCATTGCTGGTTGACTGGATAGCTATAGGCCACAACTGTACTGAGAATACCCATTGTTCTCCAGTAATATAGAAGAAAGGAATTATCAGTGCCAAAGAGCTCAAGGTGAAAGAAGACATTTGTCACATTATCCAGACATGTGTCACTCTGTCTCATCTGATTTCTACCTCCCAGGAAACTTTTTTGGAAAGAACTCACTGGCCATTCTTTTGCACCTTACTTGTCTTAATCCAATTATTTTTCTGATTGCGAGGTCAAAGGTGAATTATGTCTGGGCATTATGTTTAATGTATTCGCTATCTATCAATATCCAATACATTAAGCAGAAAACAGGATGCAAAATGTTGAAAAAGAGTAACTATTTTTAGCAGGGTATGGTACTCAGATCAAACAGGGATGTCATAACAGCGATCTCCAGCAATGATTTGTGTGCAGCTTTAATGGCTCCTTTCACCAAGAGCTATAATGATTACTGACACACAATCACACTAGAAAAGAATGAAAACGAGGCACAGGGGAGGGCAAGGATTTAGACTTAGGAGAAAGAAGATACACTGGGAAGCTTGTTGGGAGATGGTACTGTACTCTGTGGAGGTGTATAGTTGATAAGATCACCAGTATTGCTATTAACGCTTCTGGGTGGGAATATAGGATGTCACTTGGACAAGTAACTGAGAAGCCTGTATGTTTAACAATATTTGCAATATTTCGAAGTTCCAGAGGGGGATTTTTTTAGGCTGCCAACTTGTAATAAATACATAGAAACATTTTCTCCTGTGACATAAAACTGTAATCATCTTACACTGTAAAAAAAAATGCTGAATAGGTTTTGGTTGCTTTTGATGATAACAGATATTTTGTTTGTGTCATCAAGTGGCCGAAGGAGCACGAGTAAAATTACTAACTGTTGGATTGTTATTAGAAACCCATGACTCTCAAGTTTAACCACATTTCAATGAAGTTCTGCCACACAAATGTACAACGTTTTGTTCATTTTCTGCAATCCTTACTTTTTGTAACTTAAAATTTAATGACTCATATAAATTAAGCCATCTGAAAAGTCTGGAGGGGAAAGTAAAAGTAATAAAATCTTAAATCAAACCTCCACCAAGGTAGTTCATTCTTTAAGCAGGATTTACTTTTTAAGGGAATAGTATTTTATTTTTTATACATTCATTTTGATTTCTTTGTTCTTTTTAAATGTACCTTAAAATGTTTGGAGTGCAAACAAGTTTAAAGTGCCAGCTTTTGTTATTTGTCCTCTTGAAACCCAGTTTAATATACTTGACATGCTTTTTAGTGTAATTATTTTTATTTATGTGGATTTAGTACGTGTGCAGCATTCATTTCATTGCTTAATAAAATTTGTTTAAATGTTTAGTATTAAATATCAAATAAAAAAAGTTCTTGATCACAAGTTTAGTTTGTTTTTCAAAAAATAATAATGATGATACATGTTCAGGAACATTGTACATGTATTCAAATTGTTATGTATTTAAACAGTTAACCTGTTACTGCAATGTACACAACAGAGTCATGATAAAAAACACAAAATAAAAAGGTAGTAGAATTTTAAGCATAATTTTAAAGATACAAGACTTTTATGAAAGCCTGACCTTATTTGACCCTGAAGAAGAGGTCAGAGGTCCAAAGTAATGTCATATTTAGAATACCCATCTATAATTCCCTATGTTCCCATATGTTGTCAGTACAAACACTGACAGTAAGAAACATAGTTTTAAGTAGCTCAAATAGCATCATTATCACTTTGCCTTTCAGACCAATCTATTGACCTTGACCACACCTGTAAGAATCATATTTTCTAACTTTTCTAAGTCAAAATTTTTTGACCAATAAATCATGAAGCTGATCTTTAAGACATGTAAGAATAATTTTAATGGATTGTTAGCATGACCCCACTTTACAGGCATACAAAGTTTTATCAGAATTCATTCGAAACCTTTCAAGCTATTATGTTTACAGACAGACTGACACATACGCACGCACGTACGCACACAAGCGCTACCAAAAGCATAACTTCATTGGCAGAGGTAATAAAATAACAATATTAAAATCAATTCTAAAATGTACTGGGAGCCAGTGTGAAAAAAGGCGGAGTTCTGTACAGTCTGCAGTCATTCAGTAGATTTTTTGCTAAGACAAGTAAAACAGCCACTGCAGTAATCTAGAAACAACAAAATAAAAGTATGTAAATTATTCTCTGTATCTTTAAATATTAAAGTAGATCTTATTTTTTTAAATATTTCTAAACATAAAATACCTGAGTAAATGTAAGTCGTTACTTTCTGGACAACAATTATTTCCTTTTAAAAGGTGAACAGGAGTTGCTGCTTGGCCTTAACTTCAGTGTGGTTTGGTGTCATCTGCTGGGCAAAATTAAACACAGTTTAAATGCTTTGTTGTTGTTGGGTCTGAGACACTCATGATTTACCAGCATTGAGGAGTGCAAGCCAAAGACGCAACTTCCACCACAGCACAGTCACAGCCATCGTTTGGTGCATTTTATTTTCCAACCATCCATCCATTTTCTTCCGCTTATCATTTTCAGGGTTGCTGAAGCTGCCATAGGGCGAGAGGCAGGGTACACCCTAGACAGGTCACCAGCATGTCGCACAGCTGACGCAGAGAGACAGACCAACCATTCACACTCACATTGGTTCATTTTATTTTAAATCAGAAAATTCTAATAAATATCCAAAAAAGTAATAAATAAAATATTCAAAAAGAGATTTAAAAAATGAAGTTCATATTAGAAAAATATTTATGAGGTTTTGCTGGATTACTAACTGGGCAAAGCAGTGAACACTATAGGTTGATTTTTTTTTGTTTGTTTTTTGTTTTTTTAATTATTTATTTTATAATTTCAGTGAAAATTAGCTTAGCACCAACTAACATGAAGATGGCTTTAGGGTGGGTCCTGATCTAGAGGTGGAGGGTCAGTGCTGTAAGTTGCATTTTATACAGCTTTGCTGCTAAATAGTCTCTCCTACATTATTTTACATTATTCACCCTTTAAAATCTAAAAAGATCAGTCTGCCAGTGTGTCTGCAATAATCCTGAAGGATAAGTCTACAAAAAGTCTACAAATGCAACAAGTCTGTTTATATGTCTAAAGTAAATGTGTAACAGTCCAAACTTTAATCCCTCTCATGAGGTTATCCATGCTGCATTCCTGTGCGGAGCAAATAAGATTTGAGCCTGTTGCCCAGTAATAAACTCAATGATGATGTGAGGAAAGTCTCAACAGTGGCAGGGTTTATAACACACAGTCACAGCCCTTTGTCACATGACAAATGTTTGCCAGCACCAGCCAATAATCAAATTAACTGCACAGGCAGCAAAAGACCAAAAGGAAGGAGGGGAAAAATGAGTCCAGAGGTTCAGTCTCTCTAAAGACGCCCACATGACTGACCCAGCTGTGTCAGCAACAAAGAGACAGCCAGCGAGACTGCCTGATCCCAGGTAGCAGACGACATGTCTAAACAATCTATGATTATCTGTCCTCTTTCAGCTCTCCACAGACAGGATCTGGTATTTTTACTTTTTTACTTCCAAGGTTATGTGTTTGTAATTGTTATTAGAGGACATACAAGACAATGGGATAAAGCCAGCATCTGTGTTATGAGCCTGTGGGAGTCTCTTTATGTCTTGAGAACTTCTCAGATTTGAGTTTTACATCTCCACGGAAAATATTAAACCCATCACCATTTGTGCAGCAGCGCGGTCTACAGTATACAGTATACTGTTGATGTTTTCTATGCTTTTTAGCTTCAAAACATAAACGTAGCAATCTTCAAAAATTCCCAAAATTTAATTTCCACATCCATGCATCATCCGTCCGTTTTTGAATAAGCCATGTTCAGATATCCTTCTTGATACAAGGACTCGACTAATGCAGATTAGGCACATTTCTTGTGATCTGATTGCACACCAGCAAGCCAAGGTAATAACTAGATGGGTAACTAAATATGCATCCCTTGTTCAGTTGGGTTTATATTTTGTAACTGCAGAGGTCAGTGCATATAATTTCCATCCTACTAAAACCACCACTCAGTTCCCCTTGATCATGGAAAGACTTCCACCCAAGAAACAACCACTAACTAAACTTTAGATTGGTGATGAATTAATTTGGCCAGAAAGAAAAATATCTGTTGGAACAGGCATTATAATGTGATTTCTTTTTGTTGCATAATTCATGACTGCTCCAGACACTCTAACCTCAGTCATTTGTTCTCTGAAAATGAAGGAAACCAGACCAAAGCAATGAACAGGAAGCGTGGTTCTGAAAAAAATACTTTCCTCTTCCTCCTCTGCATGTTTTCCTGTTCCATGGGCAATCCCTCTCTCTCACACACACACTCTCTCTCTCTCTTCCACCCTATTCCCCTTTATCTTTTACTCTGTACATATCTTACTATGTACCTTGCTGTGTCTCTTTCCTGAATGTTGTTTTCACAGTGTGGTCTAAGTGATTTCCCTCTAAACTTATACACACGCCTTACTGAAGCTTTCTTTTAGTTGTGAGCAGTATTTTTTTAAGTATACTTCCAAAACTTTGCCAGAAAAACAAAATGAAAACAAAAAATGAAGTTCTACTTTTAACTAGCAGCTTTAGAAGTAAACTTTTTCATTTTCCCCTCTGAGCTGTTTTTCCCCAGACACGGCATTCAGCCAGGAAGAATGAAAGATACTCATTAGCAGTTTTAACACAACGCGCATGATATGCACAAAGAGCTCTATTCATCCTACTGTGGCGTTACTATATATGAAATGAGATATGGATGGTTCATTTAGAACTGCACAGACTTGTACCTCAGTGGTTACAGCTAAAAGGGACACCAATAGTATTTTTTCTCTTGCTATACTTTTTCTTTCTGAGCAAAAATCTCGGTCCATCTCCCTCCTGAGTTTTTTTTTTTTTTTCCGTCTAAGCAGACAGCATATGCACGCCTTCAGCAGACGACCCACTTTTAGACTGAATAGACTATTCTGCTGCTCCTTCTGTCATCACTGTGTTTACCACGGGGGTCTGAAGCTCAAGCTCATATCCCAACTCACTACTTCACACTTTATTTAAGATTACAGCAGACTGGGTGAACATGTAGAGATGGATTTTATGAAGCTGTTTGGCACCGTTATAGCCGTTTTTTTCCACCCTGGATCCGCTTCTAAACTAAATGGTAAGAATTTCTTCGGAAGAGGGAAAACTCCCCGTTTTAACAACTTTGCGAGGGTGTAATCGAAATGCGTTTTATTTCCGAGGTACGCCATGACTTCGATAATGTCTGCATGCAGCTCTACGCACGATCATAACTTCCATTTGTGTTGTTGTTGTTGTCATTGTGTATGATAACGGGGCTGAAACCAGAGCCGCTGGAAAAATGTGTCCACAGAGTGCGCAATATAATGATAAACAGCAGTCACAGCACAGCGGCACGGGATGTGGTGGATGAACTCAGAGTGAGAAAGTCACATAAATTAGCACCTTTAATGCGCACCGATAGGACTAATCGGATGCAATAATACTACTAACTATAGGCCTAAACAGCAGCATTATGTGCCATAACTACACCAACATAATGCAAATCCCTATAGTCTGCCTTTTCACTTCACAATCTCAGCTTGAAACCTATTGGCGAGTCACTTTGAGGCCACGGCTGGCTCTGTTGTCTCTCCCAGGCTACACAGAACCGATGTGCAATCAGTGCTTTTAGCCAGCCAGGATCAGTTTACTGTGAAAAGTTGAAGAGACTAGGGACAGTTGCAACTTTGCCTTTCTCTCGATCACTCAGAGACTGTTTGAGTTACTTCTAGACTAACCAAATGTTGATATATTAAACTTAGATCTGTTTGCTGTGTGCCTCATAATCTTAGCCAGTTTCCTCTTGAAAAAAAAAGGGATTTTAATCTCAAGACATTTCCTGGTTAAATAAAGGTTAAATTAGAAAAAAAAATAAATAGATAAATAAATTTCAAAAATACCCAGATGATTTTACACTCACTGGTCACTTTGTTAGGTACACCTGTTCAGCTACTTAATGAGCTAAATATCTCATCAGCCACTCACATGGCAGCAATTCAGTGCACTTAGGTATGTAGATATGTTTACAGAGAATGGTCTGAAAAAGAAAATATCCAGTGAACAGCCCTTCTCTGTGTAAACATGCCTTGCCAGAGGAGAATGGCCAGACTGCTTTGATTTGATAGGAAAGCAGCAGTAACTCAAAAAAAAAACCCTCTTTACGAGCAAGGTATGCAGAAGAGCTCCCCTAAACACACAACACATCAAAGCTTGAAGCAGATGGGCTGCAGCAGCAGAAGACCACACCGGGTGTCATTCCTGTCAGCTAAGAAGAGGAAATGCAGGCTACTATTTGCATGGGGTCACCAAAGAGTCTTGATTTCTGCTGTGACATTTGGATGGTAGGGTCAGAATTTGGTGTAAACACCATAAAATCATGGATTAATCCTGCCTTGTATCAACAGTTCAGGCTGTGGTGTAACGGTGTGGGGATATTTTCTTGGCTCACTTTGGGCCCCTTATTGTTGCTGACCATGTCCATCCTTTCATGACCACAGTGTTACCTGTGCCTTGAAGAATTAAGGCAGTTCTGAAAGCAAAAGGGGTGCACCCTGGTACCAGCAAGGTGTGTCTAATGAAGTGTTGAGTTAGTGTATATGATGTAGGACTCACTATCTTGATTTGAATGGAAAAAGTCTGATGATGCAGCTGACCTAGTCTCAAGGGACATTTGCACCATGATGAAACATTAAATTTTACTAATTCTTTTTTTTTTTTGTCTAAATAGGCATAACAATTCTGAAAATTTGGTTGGATTTAAAATAATATTTTAACATTATTTGTACAGTAATAGTAATTATATAATTACTATTAATTAATTATATTTATCAAATATCAATGACTTTGTTATGGATCTTGAGTTACCTTGCAGATCCTGCTGAAGACATTTTCTGTATATTTTTATTTTATTTGCGTTAGATTTATCAGCATACGGTAAGAATTCACTTCGCGTTTTGTTTTTAGTTTGACTTCAGTGAACTAAAATGGTTTAGTCTTTAGTTTTAGCTACAGCAACCTTGCACTGCAGCAAACGTGAACCACAACTTTGCTGTGTTTCAGCTTTCCTTTGTTCATAAGAAAGTATATGCAACCATATACCACTTTTCCTATAACACAATAGATTCAGTTGTTCATTTTAACATAATAGCCTGTCGTGGTCTTATACTATATTTTGTCTTTCTATACAAAAGAAAAAATTGTCCCAAACCTAACTAACTTGAAGTATTATTGTGAGAACTGCTTTGATATAGTTGCCTTGCTGTCTTCCATGTCAAAGTGTCATGCACCAGCTTGCCACACTAAGTTTGACAGATGCTGAACATGGCATGTGGAAGGCAGCAAAACACTGATTTTAACTATATCTGAACTCAATCATACAAAGGGTTGAGGCAGCAAGTTTTTTTTGTTTTTTTTTTCCCAGTAAATGCAGTGGCTAATGTTGAAACTGCTGTTTAGCTGGGATGGGGTGGGGTCTCATTAAACATTTTCAGTATGAGTGTCATCACCCTGTAATGTTTTTGAGTGGAATAATAAGACCTGTTGTATCTGTCCCCACTTTCCGTTAATACACCCAATACTCAGCTAACATATCTGTATTTGTTTTATATGTGAAAAATGAGAAAACAAAATTATATTTACTGGCCTGAGACTTGTGTAGAAAAAAGAAAACTTTTTAAGGTATAAATATCAGTACCATCTGGTTGACTCTGCCCACATTGCAGTGGAAAGAATTTGGCAATGCAACCCAAACATTCTGGTTCCTATTTTTTCCGTGACACTGTAGGTTGCTAAAAAATCTTCCTGCCACATGGATACCACAGGAAGAGTTCAGAAAACAAAAACCCTGCATTTATCATCTTGTTTTCTCCTCAATACTCCCATTGGTATCCAGGCCAAAGAATATGTCGGAGCGGGACACAGCGCCCATGTTACAAGGCGTCCTACATCCACGACAGCAGGCGAAGGCTGACCTTTGAGGATGCCAGACAGGCCTGCAGGTTGGACGGAGGCGAGCTGCTGAGCATTGAGACGGAAAGCGAGCAGCGACTGATAGAGAGGTACATACAAAAGCTGGGGGCTGGTGATGGCGACTTCTGGATCGGGCTCCGCCGCAACCCACAACATTACACTGCCGGGACAACAAGCCCAGGTTGCCCCTCACAGTATTACTGGCTTGATGGAAGCAAGGCCAAGTTCAGGTTTGTCTCATTGTTTTAAAATATTTTCATCTGTATGTATAAATGTTTCAGCTGCATCTGTGAAAGCAGTATGAGTGGCCCCCTGAGACACAGTGTACTGTACATGGAAGGAAAAAAGCCATATTCAGTTGTGACTTAAAAAAAAAAAACTATTGGATTTAGGTGATGTTTGTGTGGGAGCGAAGGAATGCCAAATGTCTTTTGCAAGAATTTGGGAATGAGATAGAAATAAATGAAAATCATCTAAACTTGTGAATGTTATTTGTCATAGGAATTGGCACTGGGATGAGCCATCGTGCGGTAAGGAAATGTGCGTGGTTTTGTATCACCAGCCCTCCTCAATACCTGAGGGTCGTTTCCTGTTCCAGTGGAATGATGACTACTGCAGCTCCAAGAACAACTTTGTCTGCAAATACCCGGAAGGTGGGCTGGTACCTCACAGACACTAGTGATGGATCTGGTTTAGCAGAGCTGTAAAATGTTGAGATTTGGTACTCTTGATTTTTCTTTAGTTCTTAAAGCTACACAAAGCAGAATTGTATCTTTTAGAGATCATTATTGCAGTGTATCCACTTCTGCCAAGACCTAGATAGATCGGTAGAGTTTTCATGCTCTTTTCCCTCACATCTGATATTAAAATACAGCTTCTCAAATATTCATTTTTCAATGAACTGATTACATGAAAAGGGAAAAATGACTCACTTCTTTGTATAAAGCAAGTTTTAGCAGCCTCACCCATGTAACTATCTTCCTCTGAATAACCGTAATTTACTTCCATGTTTACAGAAAAAGTACCAGTTTTTACTGAGGACAGAAACACAGCATATGCAGGTACAGCGCAGCGTTCATGCATGATTTTTCGCAATTTCTGATCACTTTTGTTCTCATGTTTACTTCCTTTTATTTAAAGGTTTCTATTTTTATAATCTGCAAGTAATGTCTGCAGGAAATATGCGGTGCATTCCTGCATAGGTAGGTTGTAATTCCCTTATAAGGAAAGTTATTGGAAAACAAATGTCAAACTCTTGAGTTTAACAAAACAAGAATTAATGCTTAATTAAAATGTGCACAACATATTTGATCACATACAGTGTGTCCCAACTGCTATGTGAGATATCAGTGCTGGATGCATTTCTGGAGAAATGTTCTGCGAAAAACTGAATCAAAAGGTGTTTGGTTGGCTTCAGATCAGCCAGCAAGGTCATAGAGATTTTACTTCTTTCCTCTTTAGAAACTCTTGTGTGAATATGTGCTTATCATGCTGGAATATTCCTTTTATTCCAGGTATCGGGCGACTGTCAGCGATCTTGTCAGCCAGTGTTTTCAAAAAACCGCAGGCACTGATGTTGCCTTGCTGCATCTATAAATGCTGCAGAGAGAGTGCTGACAGGGACTAGAAAGCAAGAGCATATTTTTTCCCATATTGGCCTCTCTTCATTGGCTCCCTGTTAAATCTGGAATCAAATTTAAAATCCTTCTCTTCACATACAAGGTCTTAAATAATCAGGCCCTATCTTATCTTAAAGACCTCATAGTGCTGTATTATCCCAATAGAGCACTTCACTCTCAGACTGCTGGCTTACTTGTGGTTCCTAGGGTATTTAAAAGTAGAATGGGAGGCAGAGCCTTCAGCTTTCAGGCTCCTCTTCTGTACAACCAGCTCCCAGCTTGGATTCAGGAGACAGACACCCTCTCTAGTTTTTAAGATTGGGCTTAAAACTTTCCTTTTTTGATAAAGTTCATAGTTAGGGCTGGATCAGGTTACACTGAACCCTCCCTGGAGGTTTCTTCCTGTTAAAGGGGAGTTTTTCCTTCCCACTATCACGAAGTGCTTGTTCATAAGGAGTCATTTTGGTTTTTGGAGGGTTTCTCTGTATTATTGCAGGGTCTTTACCTTATAATATAAAGTGCCTTGAGGTGACTGTTGTTGTGATTTGGTGCTATATAAATAACACTGAATTGAACTAAATTGAATTGAATTAAAACGTCATATCCAGAACGCCTTGTGCACTCGTGCAGCTCTACTGTATATCGTCACACTCACTCCCAGCTTTGTCATTGTCACTGTCAAAATTATGCATTCACTGCGTTATTCCTGGCCAAGTTCATGCTGAACATGCTGAATCCCATCTGGTGCTGGAAAATGTTATTGTGATCTCACCTGAACAAATAACATGCACCCAAGATTAATTCCGTTTATTTTCATGTTCTTCAGCAACGTTTGAGCTTGCTGATTTGTGCTAAAACACAAAGAAGGTTGTTTTTTTTTTTGTTTGCTTGTTTTAGTTTGGATGCTGTCCATCGCCGTTGACGTTATGTATTGTTGTTCACACTGTCTGAGCGGTCTTGGAAAACTTTCCTTTACTAACCCATGTGCCAAGTCTGAAGCATATTTCTATTTCTCAGAGCAAAACTGTTCAAGTAGTGCACCAGCCATGGCCTCACTGCAGCTCTGAGTACTGATTATATGGCTCTTTTTATGCCTACTAGATACTGCTGCAGGTGGTTTGGTGGCACAGTGGTGCAGTGTTTAATAATAGGTTCAAATCCACTGGCTGGCTGCGGCCTTTCTGTGTGGAGTTTGCATGTTTTCTCTGTGCCAGCATGGGTACTCTCTGGGTACTCCAGCTTTCAGCTTCCTCGCACAGTAAAAAGACATGCGTGTTAGGTTGGTGATTCTAAATTGGCTGTAGGCCAGATTGTGAACATGAATGATTGCCTGTGTCTGTGTTAGCCTTGTGACAGACCTGTTCCCCACCTCTCACCCTGTGACAGCGGGGATAGGCTCCAGTGCCTAGATAGCAAATAATGGAGTTTTGATGGATTCTTGCAAATGCCTTACTTTTGTAGCAGTTAAGTATCCTTGATATTTAGTTTGTTTATGCATTGCATCTACTACCCCGGAAAGTTTTTTTTTTTAAGACATTGGGTTAAACTACATTATTTGCAATAATTTCTCCAAAGTAGCAGGGTGTGGTTGCTCAAGCCTTCTCAGCACTGGTGTATGATCCCTGTCTTTATTAGTCTTTGTCACCATAAAATATGTCATCATAACAAATGGAGTTTGAAATGTGTGTCTTATGTCTATGAAACACTTTTTCTACAGGACTCATACAGATATAAAATGCATTATTTGATTAACTAGTTATTTTTTATCTGTAATGAATTTAACTAAAATCATTAATTATGTGATAACATTTTTTAAAAAAAAAGCTAAATTATGAACTACTCAAATAATTTACAATATTTTTCACATTTACCTGTTAATTTGTTTTCTGGTTTCTTTAGTATCATCTTTGATTCCAAACATATTTTCAACCACGGAAAGTAATGACAGGATAAAAATAGGACTACCTGAATCATCAGGTAAGAAAGGAAATACTGATACTCAGCGCGCTATGTTTTGGGAAACTGAAAACCATTGTGTCACAACTGATGTTCTTTTCTTCGCAGTATCATTCTCCAACAACACCCTGTATGTTTCCTACATCCTTTATGCGACAATCCCTGTGCTACTGTTGCTGTTGTTTGCAGTTGCTGGTTTCTTTTGCTACAAACAACATGCTAAGAGGTAAAACTGAAAGCTATAAGAGTAATAAAAGTGCATATGATTATATCATTGTGACCCACTGTGCATAAGAAGAAGGGTATTTCTGTGCATAACGCATTTATTTATATTGCTGTTGAAAGTTTTGCATTACAAAATTTAGTGGGTCATGATTTTAACTTTGGTGTTCTCTCATATTCAGGAGGAAGACAGAAACAGAAAGCTATCCCAGCAGATCAAAACAGTGGGTCGTAACAACAGCTTCATCTTGCCCTGTGCAAGGACCTTATGCCTACAGTGACATTACCAAACTGCCTCACACTGCTCTGGACAGCAGGATATCAGCAGAAATCATGACAAAGTACTCCTGTGCTCCATCCCATGACTCGCAGTATAACGATTATGAGAATGTGTCATGTGTGGACAATGAGAGCGGCTTTGTGACCAATGACATCTATGAGCCCTGTAGAGCTCAAAGCCGGCGCTGCCGCAGTCAGACTGGATGGGTGGAAAACGAGATCTATGGATAACATTGGTGTCTACACATGTCCTTCAGCCTCAGACAGACTACAGTTACCTGTGTGATGGGGGATTTCTGAACAGCTTGGCCTTTTCTGCACAGGTTTCACTAGATTTCCAGTGCTACATGCTCGACATACTTTGACTACAAATCAGTGTATTTCATAAACCAGGGATTCTCAAAGTTTTGTCAACTCCAATGACTTCATATTCTTCTGCATATGTTTATATTTTTCTGATGTTTAAAATAAAATGTGTTATAGCCATACTAGTGGCATTGTTAGCTCCATGAATCACCATGCTAACATGCCAAGAAAGGCCGCTGACAACATAACGTGCAGCAGGTACATTGTTTTCCATGTTCACCATCGTAGTATGGATGCCCAAAATTGCAGACTAGTTCTACACACTAAATAAAGCTGAAGCTAATAGAATCTGATTGTAAAAGAAAGGGACTAGATGAAGGATCGTCAAAGTGATTCTGAAGAGGGCATAAATGTGTGCACACAATTTCATGGTAATCCACCCAACAGATGTTGAGACCCTAAGTGTAATCCACTAACTTTATAGTGGTACTTGCATTCATTGGAAGGCATAAACTGGAAACTGCAAGGTTACGATGCTAATTCATGTCATAAGGGTTCCAATATTTCACAAGATAAATGACAACTGGGTGAAGATACTGAAGAGTGGAATATTAAAGACATTAGTCTGTTTATCCTCTGGGGAAAATGCACAAATCTTCAATGCAGAGTTTATCCCATAGTCAACATTCATTATGTGTCTGACTCTGCACAGGTTGACACCTCCAAGCAAAGGAACTGCCTTTGAGTAATGTTTTTTTATGTTTGAACTCAAAGAAAATAACATTTTTGAACCTGCTTATTTCCTTTGTTCAGTTTAAGCCTTCGCCTCTAACCAATTATGTAATATTAAAGCAGCACTAAAGGTTTGAGAGGTTTTGGGGGCATTAATGAAACCAGCGAAGCATTAATAGTTCAGGTCAGCTTGGTGGTGCAGCAGTGCTGCTGAATCTGACATAACAGATTATGCAAATAGCCTAATCCTGCTGATGTTGCATCCACACAGGGTCACTCATTTTCTAAACAATCACATAAAATACTCAGCCCTTTTTAAAAAATAAATAAATAAATAAATAATGTCACCAGATATGAAGAGTCATGAGACCAAGAAGGCTTGCTGTTGACTTGCTGCTGTGAAGAAGATGTCAAGCTCAGGATATGTGTTGACCTTTTCTCTAAACTTGAACTGTGGTGTCATCCCTGTGTAAGGCTTCCCGTTTGGTCTCTGATGTCAGAGACCAGCAGAGAACGCAAGGAAACACTGATGGCAGAACTGCACTGGCCAAAATAAACCTCAAAGTTGTGTGGTTTCCTGACTCCACCTGATTGGGTGAGAGGTTCGACCTTCTCACTGATCTGGCAGTACAGAAACTTTTATTTATTTGATTTTTGGTGAGGCCAGTTTAGAATATATCACACCATTCATCAAAACGTGCATTTTCTTGTAAATTTAAAAATCACTCTTTGCATTACATATACAAATGCCTGTGTTATTTCTGAATGTGCACTGAGTGGGTGTTGGATCGGTGTCTTGGAAAGATGAAGCAAGCCCAGTAAGGAGAGGCTGAGTGTGTTCTTGGAGAATGTTAGACAGGAAATGCCAAAAGCACATCTGGAACTCTTACATTCAGGAAGTCTATGCGTGACAGCGGAGGCCTTCAGAGCACTGCGCTGCCTGCCTGCCTACTTAGCAATCCACTGTTCTCTGTTTGACTGTCACTACATACCATTACGAGAAGCACTGCCGAGTGTAGATCTGTGCTGCAATTCAGACATGAAGTTGGATCCTATTCCTGATGTTTCACATATTATGGTTGCGTTCTCTATTTAATAAATATATGTATATATTAAAATGTGTTTCTGTGTGTGAGTGCAGGGCATTGTTTGAGTGAATGAAGTGCAGTCAGTCAACCACTGTACTGAGAGCAGCACTTGAAAGGAAAATATGGAGCCTGGTTTCAGTTTTCTATTTTTGCCAACAGATGGTGCTGTCATGTAGCTGACAAAAGTTTCTCTGTGGCTGATAAAATGTCTGGGGTTCTGCATGTTCCATTATATAATGTTATAGATTAGTAATGCACGTCGCAGCTATGCATTTATCTGGTTTATATTGTTTGAAGCAGAAATGCTGGGGATTCAAGGATTTCTTTTTCATTTTTTTTTTTTATTTAAATAAAACAAGTCGGGGTTTGTTGTTTTGTTTTTGTTTGTTGCCTAATCTTTTTTTTTTTGCAGAGCCCACTTTAACCAAGTACAAGTAGCAAGTTTCAGGCTGGTTCAGAATGCTTTTAGCCCCTCTCCCCTGCATTTTTCACTCGCAGCCGACAGAAGCCTATAAAACACCTGCAGGGCAAAAACTTCAAAGTTACCTATGCGCGCAATCAAGGAGGGCAGGCGAGCAAACAGATTTCAGAATAGCAATTTTACCGGTTGACGTAAGAGGTGGGTCTGGTTGTCTTGGCAACCAATTGGCACTGAAGTGTGGAGCGGCTCGGTGGCCCCGCCCCCTGTACAAATACCCCCATGGCTTTGACGTCAATGCACGTCAACCGGAGAACATGATGCCTCTTTGCAAGTCAACTCGTGTGTTCTCTAGCCGATAGAGGTGCCTCAAGCCGAAATATTATAGCTCTATTGTATTGGAGAACGTGGTGTGACAGCCCGCGGGCTCAGCAAATGGCCAGCGTCGTATCGCCACACTAGCGGAGAGTGTCGCCACAGTGGCGTTCAAGCTGGCAGGGCGACACAGAAATCAACTTTGTGTATTTTTAATGGACACGCTTCGAGCGGCGGCAGCGGCAGCGGCAGCAACAGCGGCGGCGGTAACGGCGGGCGGTTTGTTTTCCTTTCGTCTTTATCTCGAGCTGCTCAAGTAAGCCCGAGTCTGCCCCTCGTGTGTCCCCGCACGTCTGGCTACCTCCTACTCTTCCACAAACAGTCCCATTTTAGAACAGCATGGTCATGGCTGACAGTGTCCAAAAACCGCTGATCCGGGGTCCGGTCCGAGTGGGCTTCTACGACATCGAGCGCACTTTAGGAAAGGGCAATTTCGCGGTCGTGAAGCTGGCCCGCCACCGCATAACCAAGACGGAGGTGAGTCTGTCGGCAAACTAGTTAGCCTGAAAGCTAACTTATGCTACTGTTTTAGCGGAGTTACATAACTTTTTATGCACTAGTTGACACCCTAGATATTCTCAGCAGATACCGAATTGCTCTCCACATCGTGCACTAAATACATCTTGGATCAGATAACTACCGGCCACTCGACTGCTCCAGCGCGAGCAACAGCTGGTGTGCCTGAAAGCTGCAGGTACGGGAGCAGTGAATGACTGCACGTTCACCCCTCTCAGCTGACATCACTGCCAGTAAAAAGGTCTGACCACCAGTGCTGCTGGGAAACACAAACTGTAAACATGCATTCTTTATTATTTTATACATGCACCCCTTTGGTTACCGACCCAGACGGTACCACAGTGTACCAACTCAAGAGTATGGATGGTGTATCTGGGGCGTGCAGCATGGGTCGGCGGTCCCCTTATGTAATTCAGGTAATAATGTGATTTAGTTGTTTCTTGTCCCAGCAGTGCCTGGAGCTTTGTGATGAGCAGGGGTATACCAGCCATAGTCTGTAATTGGAAAGCAAAGTGTTTTGCACGCATGCTTGCAGACTCTGCTTTTTAAAGGGGGTCTTCACGTAGCTCGGAGTGATATTACAAACACTGCACACTCTGAGGCGATGCAGCATGAGCGCAGAGGGAACAGGGCTTGGGTTTGTCTGAGTTTACTTCTGGTTTTATGTCAGCTTTGTGCAGAAGGGCCATTCTCAACCAGTACCACGGAGTGCCATGACTTTCAGCTGTAATGACAGAGACACAAGGAATTTGCTGTAAAGAGTGTTCAGTTAGGGGGAAAAAAATAAATAAGGTTGTGTTATGTGCGGTGATAAGCCTGGAGAGCTGTTGCACACTTTGATCTCTGGAGCTTCCAACTGATTACACTGTACAGAAAAGACAAAGATTTACATCATTCAAGCAAGACCCTTGGTAGGTTTAATGAATAACAAGGCAACAAAATGGCTCTTTGGGCTCTTATCATGTTAGTGGCACAGCGTTAGTCTAGCTAGGTAATCTGCACCGTGTAACAACAGCTCTGTGGATGCAGGTTTTAATTTCACTAAGCAACTGCACTTCTCCCTCAGCTGGAGTGGTATTAAAGATGAATGAAAACATGCTTCTCATTGGGTGTTTTTAGGCTGGACTTGGTAGAGGTCACTCAGCGATGGTCAGAGAGCAACTGCAGTTGCCTGGCTCTGCCAGGCCCACTGCCAGAGCCAGACTGTTGGGTTTTTTTTTTTTTTTTTTTGTTTTGTTTTTTTAATACAGTGGCCAAGGTCAGCTGGAGAGGCAGGTTATCAACTTATGTGATGCCATCTGCCTAGAGAATTTGCCCTGCCACAAGTGCATCAGTGTAAAGAAAACCAGTGTCCTGACACATGAAACAGCAGATGTGGTGTGACGATGGGCATATTCCTGGTCAGTGTTATCTATGTGTGAATAACCTACTTTTTCTACAGTATGCATGGACCCTGCATGTTATACTGACCCTTTCATCCCATTAAGTACATATTGCAGTTTGTGGGTTTACATAGTGCTGGACCATTCCCATGTGGTCTAGTCTGCCAGCTCAGGAGGTAGTACATCTATCCATATCTAATTATAGGGTCATCATTTCTTGCATTGTATATGTTAAATTCCCCCTTAACTCATTGTCCTCAAATGACCTTGTGCCAGCACAGTTCACAAGATGGCTTGTGGTGTGTGTGGGTTTAGTTTTGTTGACAATGTAATCAGCTAGCACAGATCTTTTCATGTTAGATACCCTGCTGTCCCTCTGCAGCAGAACAAAGGCTTTGAATCTTGTGCCCTAAGGGTCTGCACAGGTAGCTGGAGTGCCATTAAAAGATCTGGATTCCTTTCTAGGATTTAATCCTGAATTGCACACCTGTCTGTATCTAGATAGGGAGATGGTAATAGAGAGCGTTAAACCTATCAAAACACCCATTACTACTCATCTGTAAGTGCTAACTATTAATATGTTAAAGCAGGTCAAAATGAGTTACAGATTTGTCTTTAAAGTTAACATTAACTCATCGCCACATGAGTCAAAGCATTACATTTCCTTTGAAAATACAAAAATGCAGGTTCATCTAGCAGAACACACACTTGATTCAACTGTTGTTTCAAAACACTGTTACATCAGCGGGCAGTGCACTGTGCAAGCCAGTCACTGCAATTGCACATTCCTGGTGACAATTTTTTATAATGTGAAAAAGATCTGCTGTTTATCTGATCGTCACGCCACAGACAAAATGCATGTGATAAGTTTCCAGAGGAAAATCCAGTGTCAAACAGTATTCTTTTGCCCTCAGATAAACCCTCAAACGACAGGGCTCTGCAACCTACCTCGCCTTTTTGGGACGGTAGTTCTATTCCCAGTGCTGCCACATTCAAACGGCTTGTTTTGTCTGAACAGTCCAAAAGCTAAAGGTTTTCAGTTTTATGTCATAGAAGACTTGGAAAACCAGGAAATATTTATATTTCTGAGAGAGTGACCAGAATTCTGACTTTCGTTTACCTTTCTTTTTTCAGGATTCTAAGAAAAAAAAGTCTCAAGTCTTGGAAATTCTTAATAAAAAATAAAAAAAAATAAAAATCTTAATTCAGATATTTTTCCTCAGAATTCCTCAGATAAATAATCTGTTGATCAGTTAATATATCTAAAGTCTTAATGTTTCAGCTCAAGCCCCACTACTGTATAAGTCAATACGCTTATTCCTGTTGTCCGCTGAGTTTTCCAGCTTAGTCTAACGGTGGTGTGATTGCTGAGAGCTGGGATCTCCTGTTTGCTCTTTCAGTTTGGCTCGCAGATGCTTGGAACACTTCTGATGAAATGTTGTTTATGACACAGTCTGAAGGAAAGATGTTCATGTTGCCCTGATACTTACCGGACATCGTTAATCAAAGCCAAGAGTGTTAGAAGTTTTGCGTGTGTGATTTACATTTGTTCATGTCATTGTGGTCTTGTGTATATCCAGTAAAGCGGATGGATGCATCAGTGGGATCTCCCATGTAATTTTTCATTATTTGAAGATTGTTTACAAAGGTTTCGGTGCCGTTTTCTCATTAGATGAAAAAAAAAAAAAAAGCTGAAGAGGAGCAGGCCGTCTGTCTTTGTTGCTTGGAGAACATTAAATTCCTGTCTGCACTTGTGTTTGTGTGAATGTGGGGAGCTCTTTGTCATTGCCCATCAAAGTCTGGTGTGCTGTAACAATGACTCCATTGTGTGCTATTAAGAAACTGACTGTTTACAGTTGTGTTGTTGATGCTTGATTCTGCAGGTGGCCATTAAGATCATCGACAAGACCCAGCTGGATGCTGTCAACCTGGAGAAGACCTACAGAGAAGTTCAGATCATGAAAATGCTGGACCACCCCCACATTATTAAGCTCTACCAGGTGAGTCTCTGGCTTCGTTGTGTGTACCGCAGCATCCTTTGTGTGCACGGCATGCCAGATGGGGACTTAAATGATTAATCTTTTTGGATGTGCTGAGTTCATCTTTCTGCTTTGGATTGGACAACAGCATATCATGATTTTTTTTTTTTAGGTTCTTATTTATTTAATCTCTCCCAAAAGGTAATATTTGTTAATTGTTATTCCCCTGTGTTGTTGTTTTGTAAAGATAAGTAGTTTAATTTTTTTTATTTTCTTCTTTTCTGATCTGTATTTTTTTAATTTTGTTTTTGTCTCCCACTTGACAAGCTTTGATCAAGAGTTTTTCTGGAGATTTATTTTTGGCTTGAGTGCTTAGATCTAACTTTTTCTTTGACTCGTTCCATCCCAACCCCTTGTGATCTTTCACTGACATTGTGGTGGTGATGTTGGAAGAATGAAAGTACTGCATATATTTAAACAGGAATTTAACAGTTTACAAAAAAGTTTAAGAAATGTATTAAGAGCTTCATCACGCAGGCCCAAATTCACACATGTTCTTGGTTATTTTCTAATGTAAACTGCTGTAATGGGTGCTGAGAGTTGGTCTTTATCATCAATCAAGCCCTAACTGTACAAACAGTCTCACAGAACATCAGTGGTCAATATTTGTGGTTTGGAAACAATGTTGAAAATGTACATTGATGAGGACACGAGTCATTTTTGTTCACCCAGAAAAGTTATCCTGAGCCTGCTGATAATCTTTTTTTTTTTTTCCTTCTCTTTTTTTTTTTTTTTTTTTTTCCCTTTTCTTCAAAGAATACGTGCTCTTTTCCACATCTCAAGTCAAAGACTATCTTTGTGAAGTCAAGTCAAGTCAAGTTTATTTATAAAGCACATTTAAAACAACGACGTTGACCAAAGTGCTGTACAAGAACTATAACCCCAAGGACTATACTAAATAAAAAATAAATAAATAAATAAATAAATAAAAATAAAATAAAATATATATATAATAATACATGGCAGGGGCGAGAGTGTACCACAATGCATGTACAATATGCATTGTAGTGTGAATCCAGTGTGACAGCTGTTGAAGGGACCTAGAATTTGCACACATGAATTTGCACGGATCAGTTTTGTGGAGCAGAACATGCTGCGGCTCCTCACTGATCTTCTTTCAGGCCCTTAAGCAGTAGTGGTATCAAAGTGCAGGACCAATCCAGGTCATTTTCTATTGCATTAGCAAACAACTGTGAGCTAGCAGAACCTGCCACTGCAGTTAAAGATACGAGAGCGTAGTTAATGACTGACTGGCTCACTGCACTTTTTTCATCTGTGTATGTGTTGTACACTATATGAAGATGCCAGCGGCAGAAATTTCACAAACTATTTTTTGGGCCCATCAGATTTGACCTTTGTTTTACAACTAGTTTTTACTGACTGCTTGGATTTTATTACTTCATGGGACTACAATGGTAAATAAATACATTGTATTTATTTAATACTTTGTATTTATTTAACACTGGAACACCTTGTCAGTTTTTATTTGCTAAAACAAACTGAAAGCAGAAAAGTCAGATTTTGATCCATCATGCAGTACCATCTGGAAAACATCTGATTGGCAGCAGCTTCATTTTCCAGCATGACAACAATCTCAGACACACTGCCAATGCAGAAAAAACATACCAGTGTAGAAAAACACACAATGGAACACTATCAGTCATGGATTGGCCTCTCCAGAGCTCAGACCTCAACATTATTGAAGCAGTGTGGGATCATCTTGACAGAGAACAGAACAAAAGGCAGCCAACATCCAAAGAAGAGCTTTGAATATCCTTCAAGAAGCCTGCAGGACTATTCCTGAAGACTACTTAAAGAAGTAATAAGGAGGTTTGGCTTAGAAAGTTCAGGCTCTGTTGAAGAATAGTTTTCTTCCCAAATATTGACTTTCAAACTTGCCTTATATACTGTATTTACATGTGTGTTTGCACATATTTTGCTGCACGCATTTCACATTTTCTTAGTAAAATATAAAGAAATTAGGTAATTCAAGACTTTTGTACACTACTGTAGTAGTATCTAATGTACACAGTACAAAATTCTTTGTTTTTGTGGGTACCTGCAGCAAAGAATGCTAGTTTGGTATTGCTTTAACCGGCCTGCATAATAAATTTCAAAGCAGCCTTTTAACAAGACATGAAGCGTCTCTTTGCCTTGAGTTGATATTTGGGTGATTTCATAAGCACAAACTATTAAGTACATAAACATCCCCCCCCCCCCCCCCCCCTCTGTGGACACAGGAGCTGTTGTGTTATAGTTCAGTATTCCACTGGTCTATATCTGAATGCAAAAGACATAATCCAGAGTTTAAAAATTGGACATTTTAAAGGGGAACTCTGGTCTTGTTCCTTTTCCCATAGGCCTCCTTGTCTGAAGACATCCTGATATGTTAGAGTAGAAAAGCACAGGGTGCATAAGGAAAATCAATGTTGCCTACATTCCCTTCAGACTGGGTACTGGTATTGTGCATGTGGTTCACTGTCACCCTGCCATGAGTTGATGGGAGACTTAAAGAGAATATAGAATATAGCTGCTGTTAATGTTATTAACACTTTATTAATTCTTAATGTGCATTTTTTTTAATGGTGACATGATGCTTAACAGGATAAATAGGATTAATTTAAAAGTACTATTAAACCAGAACCCAGTATCAGCAGAATGAGCTGTGCTGAAAATATTTAGATCATGCAACTAAATAATTTCTCTTGTACCACCTGGGTAACTTTACAGTGTTCACATAAATTTTACTAGACTCTCAAAAGTATGTTTTCTAAAGTGACTGATTCTGATTGTTGGACTTTATTGCTGTTTTAGCTAGGCAAAGGCAAACACATTTCACATACGGTAGTTATCATGATAAAATAGCCTAACTACTGATAACTCAACAGTTTTGGTGATTCAATTATATTGCATAAGCCTTTGGATCCTGTTACATTTACTGTGTAGGAAAAGTAAATGAGTGTTCATTATCATTACACAACCATGTGGCACTATTCCAGCTTTCTGCTGAGTTATTTTGGTGCGTATCATTATTTCCAGCAGCCTAACCATCCAATCAGCACTCGTCAATTAGTGATTTCCTTTCCAGTCTCATAAACTGGGATTGGCACTGTAGCCCAGAGGAAAGCCCTAGCCAATGAAGATGCACGAAGATACAGAACAGTGGACCCAGACTCTTGTTTCTCATGCGTTGTGTAGCCTCTTCTGTATTAACCCCTTTATTTCCCTTACTTTTTTTTGTCCATCTCACAATCCTCTGGCTGTGTTCAGTCTTCAGCTCTCTACTTTCCGGCTTATTCCAGTTGATGTTATTTCTTTCAAAATTACCAAACCACTTTCAGAGTAATGCAAGTGTTTTATTTGAATATAAGTCATATTAAAGGAAAATGCTGGAATGGATCCTGACCCCAAGTCAATGTACTGAACACTGCAGTCAGTACTTGGTCTGAAACCCCATTCAGTTCATTACATTTAAAGCTATAAATTACTCATTCACAGTACTTTCATTAAAATGTACTTTAATGGGATTAATACTAGAGATAAACTGACTGCAAATTTCATTTATTATTTATTGGAAAATTCCCATTGCTGAAGTTTGACCTGCTGGTACCATTTCCTTTGTAAGAACTATAACTGACAGCATTCACAAGCAAACGTCAACTTTTTTTTTTTTTTTTTTTTTTTTTTTTCAATGCAAAATTTTATATTCATAGTAAAAGAAATGATTAAACTTTACCATTTTCCCCAAACTGCAGTAAGTTACAGGATCTTCTCTCACTGAAACGGCTGAAAATAAAGTGCTCTGCTACTGCAGAGAGGTCCAGATAACAAGGAACAATTGATTACATTTTGGTGGTGATCTCCATAACCATTTGGATCCAGGAATTTTTTTTAAACAAGGGACAATATACACATACACATGAAATAAAATGAAACTTTGTGGAAATATTCCTTAATATTCCAAGAACACATGTTTTTATTTTCAAGGTCAAAGGGCAAGGTCACCAAAAATTGTAAAAACCTCCATCTCTCATTATTGCTGAAGTTTTAAAATTCATATTTCAGTGAATTTTTCATTCTATTACTTGGGTCTAAACTGTTACTGTTGATAACTGTCTTTTTCTATTTCAAATTAAAGTACTCACAGTAATGCAAAGTGAGCTACAAAAACCACATACACATACACAGTTCATATCTCAGCAAATGTTTACCAAGTGCCCTTGTAGTTAGACTTGTCAGGTTTTCCGCATGTTGCCAAATTTTGTCTTCACACAAGTGCATGAAAGGGACTGGGCTGTAATCTGACACATGAGGCTGACCAGCCGATCCAAGCTGAGGATGCTGAAAATCAGCCGACTCCTGTCACTGGCCAGTCAATCACTGCACCTCTAATTAATAGAACAATTAGAGCTGCTCTTTATAATAGTCTGATATTTATAGTAGATGGGCTCAATCCAAAATAAATGTTTAAATGGTACTCAACCCTTCTCATCTAGCTATCACAGAACATGTCAAAGCACTAAATACAAAGTGTAGTTTCCATTTATTGGTTTCTGAAATTCAAACTATGAATTCTCTCAGAATTCTGCATGCCATCAGACCTCGCAAGCAGGGCTGGATATATCAGACCTCTGTAATTTTTTATCATAAAATATTCATTGTCTTGTTTGCTTACTTTGATCAAAAAGTCCTGATGGAAATGGCCTTGCCTTTTTTTTTTAATTATTTTTTTACTATTGTTGTACTTCTGATTGTTCATTTATCACAGGTGTCAAAAATCATGCCCAGCTGGTGCACAAAACTCACAAAACTCCCCGCATCGTATTGATATTAACTAGTGTGTGCTAAGTCTGAAATTTAAGTGAACAGACTCTTTTGAAAGGGCTCTTTTGACATTATGATAAATGTCAGCAGTTCTTGAAAATTTTGCCCAAAACATCTGCTACATTTGTCTTGTTTTGGGGTTTTTTTTTTGCCCACTGCCTTTCCAGATGAATGAACTTACAGTGACTAACAAGATAGGAAGGTAGTAATCCTGCGCTTGTGTTATTCAGTCAGTGGAAAAGCTAGGGGGAAAAAATGGAGAGAGATCGGCCACAGAATAAAACCTGATCTCTCCCATGGTGGGTATTTTATCATGTCAAACACAAGTGATGTAATATCATTAATAATGGCTACATTCCACTCAGGTGCGTCAGTGCCAGGGCCCCGCTACTCTCCATGCTGGTTTACTGGCACACCGACATGAAACAGAGCCATCGTTAATACTATTAGTTACACCTGTGCTTTTCCTGCTGTGCCAGGTCAAAATGTCTGCTGTGAAAGGGTTTATTTTCCATTAGATTTTGTATTGGCTCTCAGAGTCCCGATACCCAGGCTTAATTCATCAATCAGTTGTAAACAGAGGACAGAATGTTTGTTACAAAACCAAGACCAACTAAAAAAAATAAATACGAAAGGGGGGGGGGCTTTAATTTCCTAAATCCATGAATCGGTCAGTGTAACAGATGGAAAATTGATCATAAACAATGAGCGTGGGATTTCTAGTGTGAATGTCTGGCTCGCTGTGTCTGATTCATCCTCCTCTCTCCATCTGATTCTCCCCTCCGCATTTAATTCTATTCATCTCCTGAGTGTTTCTGCTTCTAAATCGGTTCTCCTCCTCCTACACAACACGGCATCGGGTGAGGATGGAAAGGTTTTAAGTACCATTCAGATATACTCAACACCAACCGTCCACCTCCATTCTTTTACATGGATTCCATATTTAGACCCTGTGCCATTCATGCATTTTGTTTTTCTCACGATTTTACGAACGCCAGACACTGCCGTTTAACCACACGTTGAGCCCTGTGGTCAATTGTGTAATATTTCTGGTTATTTTTATCTCCTTTTTAATTCTCCTTTTTTTTAAAAATTAAACATTCTCTTTTGTTGCATGTTGTAAGAGACTGTTAATTTGGGTTATCTGATGCCTTGTATTGAAAAGTGGTCTCATGTGTGTCTTTTCTCCCCTCCTCCCTCGGCCCCTGTTCCTTCATCCTCTCCCTCTCTCAGGTGATGGAGACGAAGAACATGCTTTATTTAGTCACGGAGTATGCCAAGAATGGGGAGATCTTCGGTAAGTGATATTTTCCAAGCTTACGATCGGTCTACCCATTTCTCTTTACGGTCTTCCCATATCAGCTGAAAACAATCTGCTCTGTTGCGTCAACAAGGTCTTTGACAAACAAGGAAGTATCAAAGTCTTGTTGAGTTTGCGTTGCACTTGCAGTTATCCCAGTCTCAATCTCAAAGGTCATGTGATTGATGGGAATCTGAGACGAGTGTCCTGTTGTGACCCTTGTCATGTGGTGGTGGTGGTGGTAATTGTTGCACTAAATGTGCTGACATTGCTTTCTTGCTGTATAAAATGACGTCACCACGGGCCTGTAAAAGCTGCAGGGAAGCAGCCTTAAAGGGGGAAAAGTTTGATTTATTACTATATGTGCTGCAGAATCGGCTACACTAGACTGGTTTACTGCTCAAATGTTGAGATAATACAAGTTATCAAGATAAGATTCCTTTCTTTGTCCTGACAAGTAACAGTGTCATTCCTCCACTTTGATTAAGATGGCACCCAGATTAATTTTCAGTACTCCCTTTGTTCAACTCTGGTGGCATGTTTAAGAGTATTTGCCATGCACATACAGGTATTATTTATTTTCACGATACAAACAATACTATAACAGGAAAGAGATGTAAAGGCAGACCAAGAAGGTTTTACAGTGCATTTTTTCCAAATCAAGCTTCCAGAGTGAGTCCCTTGTAGTTAGTCTTATGCACCCAAGATTTCAAAAGCCAAAGATAATCAATTTATTGACACTGAGGGAAAACAAGTTGCACAGTCTCACATTATAATATTGAAATCTTTATTTTAAATTTTAAATTTTTCTGGTCTTGATTTTCAGATGTGCAATAGTCACATAATTGGTATTCTTACATTTAGTTTGCAAAATAACTGGGTTTCTAGATAAAATGTGGCTGTCTAACTTGTTGATTGCCGTTTTTTTTTTTTAATCACTGCTTAGTGAGTGAAATAAAGTTAATTTGAGAGAAATAAGAGAAGAACTCATCTAAGTTATTCCAGTGACTCAGCAGTGCACTTAACTTGAAATGTGCTGGATTAGCTGTTGCTGAGAAAAGCAAAGAACCAACATACAGAGATTCCCTCATTTTTTTGTTTCCCATACATCATTGTTGCCTTGGTCTTGGATCTCTGCCCACAATCAACTCAATGTCTGTGTTAAATTAATAAGCTGAGAAAGAATGTGATTCATTCTTTTATGTGTAAGGTAAAATCAGGCTTGTTCTAAACACTGATCTCCTAACTTTGTGAGGAGTATGTAAGGCAAAAACAACTTGTACAATTCTTGAAAACTTAGAAGTCAGTATTTGGTGTGACTGCCTTAGCCAGTCATTCTTGTAATTTCATTTAGCAGTCTTCAGGAATACTCTAGTTTTGCACGCTTCTTGAACATCATTCAAAGCTCTTCTTTGTATGTTGGCCACCTTTTGTTCTGTTCTGTTAAGATGATCCCACACTGCTTCAGTAATATTGAGGTCCAACTTCTTGGCAGGCTAATCGTGTGTTTTTGCTATATCCATATATGTTTTTACTGCATTGGCAGTGTGTTTGGGATCATTGTCATGCTGAAAAATCAAGCTGTTGCCAATCAGATGTCTTTCAGATGGTATTGCATGGCGGATCGAAATCTGATGGTGCTTTTCTGTGTTTGTAATTCATTCCAATTTTGACAAGATCTCCAACACCACTGGCTCAATGCAGCCCCAAACCACAACAGAGCCTCTACCATCTTTACAGATAGCTGTAGTCATTCACTGTTGTACCTCTCTCCTGACCTCCTGACAATGATTTGAACCAAAAATTTCAAAATTGGATTCATCACTCCATAAGACCTGCTGCCATTAATTTTCAGTCCAGTTCTTGTGTAATTTGGCATACCTCAGCCTTTTCTCCTTGTTTCCCTTCTTTAAGAACGGCTTCTTGACAGCCACCTTCCACTGAGACCGTTCAGATGAAGCTTCAGTGAATAGCAAAGGGATCCACTGAAGGGCCAAATGCATCTCTTAGGTCCTGTGTCAGACAATTTTTAATGCCTGGAAAACCGTTATCTTTGACATTTTCCATAGATTCAACTAAAGAAATGGGAACAAATTCTGTGTTTTTGTGACAGACAGTAGCAAAGTATCTAAATATGCAAAATATAAAGAAATGGGGGCTGGCTCAAGAGTTTTGCACAGTTCTGTAATTTAAAGGAAAAAAATCTATTTCAAACAAAGAAAGCTAAAAGCTTTGCTAATGGCTTCATTCATGTGTTTTAGCTCTCCCACTAGCAACCAGTGCACTGCTGCTAATCCATGGGGCAGTGAAAACAACTACAGCGTCTGCAGTGACCCATTTGGGATGTAGATTCATATTTGGCATTTAATTTTCCAAGTGGGCAGTCTGAACCTACAAGATGCAATAAACCATTTTTAAAGTGAGGTTTTTGAATTATTACACTCTGTTTTTGTCAGAATCACATTATTTAGACACTCGTGCTGGAAGGGACAGACAAGTCAGAACATATCAAGAATAGTACATGAAGATAAGAATTTATCTCAGTAGGCCATAGCACTGCATGCGCTATATCGCTGCACAACACACACACTCAGTTTGTACAGCGTGTACAGACGGCAATCTTCAATCCAGTATGTTGGACATGAGCCCATAAGCATTTCTGTTTTTTGCTTTAGTTTTAGGATTTTAAATGTTTAGGTGAAATATAACTGAAATAGTCTTTTAAAAAAAATTCTGAAAAAATTCCAGTTCTGAGCATGCATACATGAACTAAATCATAATTTGAATTATTAACACGTGTAGACTTGTCTAATGTGGGCAACCTGTAAGTGGCTCATCATCCAAATAGATTAATGGCCTCACCTATTACAGTCTGAGAATGCTTACACTTAACCTGCTTCCAGACACAGGATTTGAGAGGATTATTCATGCAATAACCTATGATAAACTTAATAGTCGTCTGTGCGTTATTTTAGTGTCTGTAATTCAAAGAGACAGTCCAGTGTTCCACTCATGATGTTGACTCAGCAGCAACAACTACTGCCTCTGTGACCTACACAGAACTGGGAAGCAGACCCAGAAAAACATGAATGAAACGAGTGTGGTTAAAAATGTGAAGGAAGTACAGAAGTGTACGGAGATAAGGATGGAGAGGCTCACTGGTATCAGTACACATGGTGTAGCCATTAGAACTTGTAATTTGAGCAAACAGCAGCTTCTGTTAAGATGGTCTCTGAAGCTCAAAAAAAAAAAAAAAAGCGACTGGACTTGTTTAAGTTTCTTGAAGACGTTTCACCTCGCAGCCGAAAAAGCTTCTTCAGTTCAGAACTGAAGCTTTTTTTTTTTTTCCAAGCTCCAGAGACTACTATGACCTGGATGACTGAGAACCTACACAGATGTATTCTGTTAAGATAGATAAAGTGGGCTCATTATACTTGTGCTGGGTTTTTTTTGTCATTTATATATACACTGCTACAATGGTGGATGTTCATACTGAATATCTAATATGTAAGTAATTCTTGTGAATAAAAAGCTTTGGCTTCAGACTTCTCTAAAGGCTTAGTTTCACATAGATTTTTTTTTCTCACTTGGCTCTGTTTGATGTCATTAAGAGAGCGCATACCTGATATGGCACGCACCCACTTTTCAAACCTTGTTTTTGATGGGCAGTCAATCAAAGGAAAGCTGGCTTAAAAAGAGGGTGGCTTTTAAAAGGCTCATTTCAAGCCATGGGTGGGCAATTAATTTTCCCAAAGAGCGACATGAGTAACTGGGACTGTTGTGGAGGGTCATACCAATAAGCTGAACTTGATTCTGCTCAATATTAATTTTATAAACTCTTTCTGGTAAGAGAGGAGGTGTTATAATTAGGCCGTAATTGTGGCCTCTTGGGAAAATTAATTGTCCACCCCTGTTTTAAGCTATATTGGGACAGGAATATTATAAGCTTCCCTGTGTGCACCATACTAAAATAATGGCTGTACAAATGATATTTGCTTGTATTTCAATAATTTTATTTTCTTTTAACTATAAATCCAGAGCCAGGAGAGTGTCAGGCTTGCTTAGCATGAGAGAAATGACTAATGTGGCATAAAATCCTACAGTTATAAATAAATAGTTTTAAAGATGTTGGTATGGGTAGGTGGTTTCCTCTAGTTTTCTTTTATTTCTCATCATCTGATGTGTCCTGGCTGCAGAGAGTGGTGTCAGTTTAATCATCCAGCTATGAGCAAGAGTTTGTGCAATTCCCAAAATGTCAAGCTATCCCTTTAAATAACCAATCATGATGGGTCTGCTTCATTCTCTATAATCCATCGATGTTCTCATGGATCATATCTGGGTATTATAAAACCATTGTGTCCTGATTCCTCAGACCCCTCTGCCCTGATTGCACAATGTAATGTAGTTATGTAAGACATTTATATGTCATCATCAGCCGCAGCAATAGCAGCTTTGACTCAGCCAGACAGACAACAACTGGTATCTGCAGCACTAGACTAGTATTACAGTATTCAATCTCACAAAATTGAACAATCATTTCAGATTTCCAAATACACTTTCTGGAGGTGGATCGAGTCATGATGCACTCAGACAAATGGATAAACTGCCAAGCCAAATCTCCAGTCTCTTCCTCCACAATCGCCCTCCGGAGAGTTGCCTCCGCTTTGCTGACATGATGAATATCTCAGGTCTGTTCCTGGCCATAGGTTATGAAGAGCGGAAGATGTGAAGTTGTAGTGTAGTAGATGCTGTTACAGCCAGTCAGTGAAACGATGGATGAGCCTGCGTTTCTCTCTTCAGACCAAATAGTAAATGGTGCTGTGAAGGAGCAGGAGGGGGGTAGTGTGTGCGTGCGTGCGTGTGTGTGTGTCTGGAGCCGTAAAGACAAAGAAGCGGATCTGGGTTTGGCACCAGGAGGCGGAGAGTGATGGGTTCATTCTTGCAAAAGGGTGGGTGGGCACAGCATAGGCATCGATGCCAGTTCGCTGATGTGCTTTGTGTCTGTCTGTCAGTCAGTCAGTCTGCTGCTCCAGTCTGCCTCGACACCACAGGATAGATCAAACCTGGAAATTGGGTCAACCACAAATAAAGCAGAGTTGCAGAGAGCAGAGGCAGTAAGGGAGAGGAGGCAGAAGAGAATAGAGGCGAGAGCAGGGGACATCCATTTGAATTTGGAAGGTGGTGGGGAAATGTAGGGCATGCATATTTAAGAAAGCACTGCTGGAGAGAGGGGAGTATAATAGCTGGCAGTGAGTAAAATCACTCATGCAGATCTCTGTCTGGGTGTTGTGAATGGAATGAGATACGAAGAGTGTTGACTTCAAAGGAGTACTCAAGCTATTTTTGAAAAACATTTACTTAGACTGTCAATTTCAATTTCTCCATGAGCCGTCCTTCATATTGCTCGGTCACTTTTTAGCACATCTGTCAGCCATCCGAAGCTTTAACTTTTACGGCATCAAAAGACAAACTTAAACGGATGGCGTAAAGACAGCTGGAAGTAGGTTGTGCCAAAAACTTGTGCTTTGAAGGTTAAAAATAAATAATTAACTTAAGTTTCTCTCTATATTATTATGACATATATTAAACCTGAACTTTTGATATTCCCTATGTAAAATTCTTTTCCTAGCAATCAAAAGAAGAATTACAGTCATATCTGATGTATAGTTCTACAAAGTTAGACTCTGCAAGGTCATCTGACCAGTCACTTTTCAGTAAACTAACTATTGTTCAGATGGCTCATTAAAAAAGTTTCAAGTATGCATTACTTATTGCCCCCACCCCCCAAAAAAGCACAGTTTTATTCTTCGTAGAAAGTAAGTTCTTGTGATGTTATTCCACATCATCACCTGAGATGCATTGTTATGTAATTGCTGGTTAACAGTATAGCATAATTATGCCCACATGTCAGCACAAATTCAGATCCTAATAAAGACTATTATTGTCAAACATCTATCTCTACCTCTCATAAGTTATAGACCAGCTCTGCCATTTTAGTCAAATCTGCTGCTAAAACCGAGATCAGGTGATTGTTGCTCAAGCATGTATGAAAATACGCATTTGTACACATGTGCATGTCCATTATTCAGATAATTATGGAACAAGATTACTGAACTGAAGAATGGTGATGCATTATATTCTGCTGGAATGTGTTCACAGTGATGCGTTATGCCCAACACTGCAGCCAACAGAACTGCTTTGTAATTGATGCAGTTGCTACCGTTAATGCAGAAAGCACTGAATAGATAAAGACAACGGCTTATACAGACTATACAGGACTGGAACTTCTCTTTCAACCATTTTCAGTGTGTCAAGCATTTCGTTTTCATTTTGTATATTGTGTGTCTTCTGAATATTGCAGCTTCAGCACATACAGCAGACCCACTTCAGCGGTACCTCCATCACATGGAGTTATTTCATAACCTCATGAAAGTGCAGGCAGGTTGTTTAAGCACTGTGTCTCTCTTTTCTTTTGTCCTTATGAATTCTTCTCATCTTCCATGTCTTCACTTTGTCTTTCCATGTCTTTAATTTTGGAAAAGCCATGGGACCTTTTGTGACAAGTATACCACAATTCCAAGTAAACCTAACCAGCATCTGCATTTTGCAACTAATATGTGCAGAGTTAAAGGAGAGCCTTCTACTTAGGTTTGAATGTAACCATTGCTATCTAAAGTTCGTGAGCTAACTGGCTTCCTTGTTTTGAAATTAATACAATGTATTTTCAGTGGAGTAACAGGCAGAATCTTACACAGTAGCTTTCATAGAACCACCTGGTATAAAAAAAAAGTACTAGAAGGGAAATGTGCCAGATTCAACCTGATATGTTTGTCTGCATTTGAGCACAGCTAATTTACTCCTGTCTTCAGTGAGTGCAGACATTTGGAAGCAATGTAGGTTTAAGTGATAGATAACATTATTTATATATGTTTTGCTTTATCTTTTAGATGTCTGGATGTTCATACAATATCTGTCCTAGAATATGAAAGCTAAGTACAGGCATTTTCCACCTCCCTGTGATTACTTTACAAGCTCACCGTCATATTTTATATTCACCTCAATAGTTAGTTTATCATCTTTAACGGCACTGGTATTAACCATCTAGTTGACAAGCTAGCAAGGCTAATGTGAGCTACTTGATCTTGTATGTCAAACATCGCCGTTTCAAAACTCCTTTTAATGTGTTTTTTTTCTTCTTCTTCGTCAAGGGTCCTGCCACCCACACTCAAAATACACATGATTGACAGACTACAACATACCTGAATAGAGCTTTATTTTTCATCAAGAAAATATTCTCACAGCCCTGTATAGATTCAGATGTTGGTGGTATAACATCCCTGTTGATGAAGCTCTTCCTGCAGGCTTTGCACTCGTTATGAAGTATCAGCATCCCTGCAACGAAATGGCAGAATGTCATTTTTATGGGTCATTTATATGTCACGGCTTTCAAAACAAAATACTCTAGCTCATCTCACACACAGGTCACACGGTGACGTCTGTAAGTAAAATCGCAGCTTTGGGTATAAAGTATCAAAATTGTATGCTGTACATGCATACATTTCTATAGGGATGTTAAAGCATGTCAAGATGGATTTATTTATGTGTAATTCCTTGACTTCTAAATGTCTCCCATATGGCTGCAACTAATCACTGATTTCCTTGTGGATTAATCTGCATGTTGCATTTTAGATTCATTATAATTGTCAGAGCTCATTATGACACATTGAAATGGTTAGTGTTATCTAACCACCGAACCCAAATGCACTATAATGTAGAAGAAGCTACTTCCAGCTTGTCCCTCATTCACAAAGGGTTGCCACAGCGGGTAGCTCCACATGCGGCAGAGTTTTTATGCCAGATGCACTGTCTGTGTTTAAAAACACATGCCCTAGTTAAATAACCAGTAAGTTTCAATGGGAGGGGTGTAAATGGGTGGGGCATTTATGTTTAAGTTATGGGCTTTGTTTCTTCAGACAAAACAGAGGTGTTATTCTTGTGTGTGTATTTATAAGTATCCAAAGAAGGTCAAGACTCTAACCACTGGTAGCTGCAGCTGATGTTTGGCTGATTGTTGTTTGGATGACGGGGCAATGCTCAGCTCCTGTTGGCTCTGTTCCCCTTTAACCCCTCAGTGTGTGCCAGTATTAAATCAACACCAGCATCTATCAGCATGCATATAGATGTGACTTAAATGAGGCTGCTGTATTTAAGTGATTAGGGTATCGGTTACTGATGTGGAAAGTGTGTGTGACTGTGCGCATTTGCCCCATGTCCTCTACATTCACACACACTCGCATGCATACACACTCCCAACGCCTGTCCCACAGAGTTATCTGAAGTCCATCCAACAAGTCAGTTTGTACCCATGATGTTTGTCCCCTTCAAACCTGAGCAGCTGTTAAGAGATTTAGCTCCTCACGCAGCTCTCAGCAGAAGTGGAACACAGTGGCTGTTGAGCTGTTCCCTAATACCCCTATGATTCATACTTGTTCTCTTCGCTTTCCCAGAATGCAGCTCTGGATGCCTCACTGTGCTGAGGTCCTTACCCTCACCAACATTGTATCAGTAGATTACTCATCCTTCCACTGGGGCAACATGTGCACTGTGTGTGTGTGTGTGTTTGTGTGTGTGTGTGCGCCTGCGTGCGTGCGGTACAGTGTTGTTTGCTTAAACAGTAATGGCTTGTTTTTCCAGTGCGACTGTAGAACAAGCAGTAGCAACACTCTGCTGCTGTTCATACAGAGCCAAGATACGCTGTAGTGTTCAGCGTTTGGTTTGTTGAGCATTTCGGTGTTAAAACAGTCAGGCGGTGTTCTTTCCTGAACTGCAAACAATAGTCAGTTGATCAAGCAGTCATTGAGAGAAATTAATCTGCAGCTGTTTTACACCATGGTTTGTGAGAGGAAGAGTGGAACACCATGTGTTCCACGAAAGATTGAATGTGTGCACCATTATTTCCAAGTCTGACCTCTCTCAGTAATGGCTGAAGATGAACTCTTTTTTTCAGATTTTTTTCAGAAAACATGCTTGAGCTATGCTTGAAACCAACCACTTTGTACAATGTTCAGCTCATTAACAGGCTGGCGAGCATTTGTATTGACCCATACTGAAGGCTTTAAAGACTGAGGCAGACCAAGAAAAGGAGAGGTTTAATCCTAAAACAGTTATTACTTTAGATTCCTGTTGCTTTTCACAGGTGCAAACTTGGACCTGCCCAACACATTCCCCTCCCCAGTGTGTTTTTTGATTAGCACTGCTACTTGAAAATTGCCCTGGTCATTGAAGGGACCTCCTCTACGGAATTTGTCAGCTGCTGTCTAATCAGGTTTTCTCAGTCTGTCACATGTTCATTATCTATCAGATACATCATTAATGCATGCAACTGCATAATTTCCCTCAACTTTAATCATAGGGCATTGA
Organism: Archocentrus centrarchus; assembly: GCF_007364275.1. NCBI lineage: Eukaryota > Metazoa > Chordata > Actinopteri > Cichliformes > Cichlidae > Archocentrus > Archocentrus centrarchus. The sequence goes on along the minus strand of NC_044358.1, from coordinate 26,230,278 downwards.
AAATACAGAGCTGTTTAGATGAGGTGTTTGTATTGTGATGTATGTTGCTGACCTCAACACACATGTTGCTTGACTTGCAATGTTTTCTTTTTTTTTGTTTAGTTGACTGCCCACTTTTTTTTGGATGTGTGCAGTCAACTAAATTGGCTGTGAAAGAGGCTTGGTGTGACTTCTGTACTTGTGAGCTGTCTGTTTGTTTATTTTTTTAATATTCTATAAGTGATCTTTACATAAATGTACTGTGTGCACACCACTGAAGTGACAGCAATATACCAAGGAAACCGTATCAGGTATGTCTAACAAACTATAAGACAAAAGCAAAACATTGTTTTCATTGTCTTGAGCAAACTAATCTGCCAGTCTCTGTCTGCTTTTCTGATTACAAAAATGCTCTCTTATGAAACTGACCTTGGGGGTCTTCATATAATTACATTCCTCATGATGTTGTGTTGTGGGGTTTGTTGTGGTTGTTGTGCATTGTTGTCAGGTTTGGTTGGTGGTCTGTATCTATGCCAGCTGGAAGGACAGCCAACAGAGTGTCCTATCTTGTTTGCCACTGAGTGTGAATTGAAGAGTTAGCAAGCTATGTGGACAGAGAGGTGTGAAGAGGAGCCCTGCCGACAGCAACAAACGCCACACTTTTCAAAGTTCACAGGGCTGTTAAAAAAAAAAAAAAAAAAAAAAAATCATACATCTTGTAAAATAGTCTGGCGAGCCAAACTTTGCAAAAACAGTAAGGGCAGAGCAAGAGTACACCGTGAGATAAAGGTCAGTGATCTGAGCGCTTGGAAAAAGAAGACAGCAAAATTTATGACTGTGGCTCTCCAGAGAAATAATTGACTTTGGTTTCTTGTCTTTCTAAACAACCACAAACTCACTCCTTGGTACTGCTGTGTGCTACGCAGATAAATTGCTAAATCCAGTTGTGTTGTTTCTCATTGATAAAGAGCTCAGGTTCATATTTGCATCAGGATCTTCATTCTTCCTGTTTATTTTATTTTATTTTATTTTATTTTTTTGGGGGGGTGTGCTTGCACTGCATTTTTAAACTGACACACTCTGTAATAAACTGACCTCCATCCAGTTTGTGCTAATGTAGACGTTATATAGCAGAAGACCACTTCTTAGAAATATCTATCACCACTTTCCTCCTCCTGTTACGACAGCACAGTGCATTCTTAACTGTTAGTCAATGCCTAGACACACACACAAACACACACACACACACACACGGTTAGAACAGGGGTCTCCTAAGATAAATTACATTGTACATCTTGCACTGAATGAGTTCACAAAACATGCTGTAATGTAGAGCAGCTGTAAACTACCACTGGCACCAAGCCTGCACCTCATCAAAAGTAAATTATCCTTTCAGCACAACCACTCAGTTGAATGAAAAATCAGCTTGCATTCTTTTCAACTCTATGGTGATACCTTACACTGTGTTTGGAAGACCTGTAGAGCCAGGTTATGTAATCAATAAAAAATGCTTTATGCCTAAAGCTCTAACATGACATGCCACCTCTTTCCAATGTCTGCAGACTATCTGGCAAAGCATGGTCGTCTCAGTGAACTCGAGGCCAGGAGGAAGTTTTGGCAGATCCTGTCAGCAGTGGAGTATTGTCACAACCGGAACATCGTCCACAGAGACCTGAAGGCTGAGAATCTGCTGCTGGATGGCCATATGAACATCAAGATTGCAGGTAATGTATTGCACAGAGGATCCATTAAATCACTGGTGGATGAGAAATGCAGGATGTCCGCTTGAGTTTTGATCTATTGCCTGCTATGATCTCAGTGCTGTTGTAATTCAGAAATGTCTTGACTACCTGCTTAGGCCATTTTCGCAGTGTTGAAGTGATCGGAAGTTGCTTGCAAGATAGCCGTTGGCTGAAAGATGCCACGGCAGGTGTCTTAAAATCTTAAAGGCTTGCGCTACTTTTTCAAAACCAATGATCAGAGGAACTTCAAAATGCATCCCTGGTGACTCTGAGTTGGAAAACATTAAAGATGGAGGACAAAGAGCGGAACAGACCCAGAGGCAGAGATTCGAGTCTAAGCTGGAAGTCTGTAGTACAAGCATCAAAGTGTGATTATTAAGCAGCTGGCGTTTAAGGCTAGCTTGTGGGAATGTCACCCTACTGCTGTGTCCCAGAGTGGAGAAGGGGAAGGCTGGGGTCGTCGGAGGAGCAAGTTTAGGTTTAATGGAGGAGAAGAAAAGGTGATCGAATGGATTGGCTACTTTGGAGACGGCAGATAAGAGGATGAAGGAAGAATGATAAGGAGCGTGCATAGCAGGGTGGCAGGGCTGCAGCTGTGACCATGTTCTGAAAAGGTCTGAGGTTTATCTGAGGCTTAATTCAGAGCTGATACTGAACTCCATCTAAGGTGAGCTGATCACATGAGAGCAGCTAAAAATACGGGTGTGAAAGGATACCAGACACTGAATAAGTGCTAGAGAAGAAAATGGCTTCCTGTCCACAAAGGACTTCACATCATCAGCTTCGGATAGTTGAATCAAATTATTGTTTATTGGTGTGATAAATGTACCTTTTCATTGTTCTGATACCAGAAAAGAACAAAATGGACAGAACTACAGAATAACTGATAGAGAAATGACTGTTTTCTCTGCATCATTGCTTGCATTATCCTGTCCACTGTTTTTCAGAAGGGTCCAAGATGACAACCTGGAGATGTTATTACCCCAGCAGTAATTTTCACAAACATGTCTGACTCACAGCTGATTGTCCGTGCAGCAGATTAGATTTGAAGCAGGAAAACAATGAACAGAACATTACCTGGCTTGTGATTACAGAAAATTTCTCTGGGGAGGACATCATCTCCGAGGTACATGCTGTGCTCCTCTTGCCAAGTTTTTGGTAAATAGTACATGAAGTTTAGAGGAATAAAGGTGTCAGATTTGTACTGTCCATAAGAGCAACTCATGTCAGAGAGGTAAAGATGAACCTTTTTGTGCTCATGTTGATAGTAATAGTGATTTTTCATTATTAATTGGATTATTTTCAGATCTTGAGGGAAAATGTGCTAGGGCTTCTGCTAACAGGGTGCTATCGAACCATTAGTTTGTCTATAAAATGTCATGAAAAATTAAAGTAAAATGTCCTCAGTTTTTCACTCTGTGCATTGTAGTTTTCCATACGTCTTAATGACAATTTATATTTTTGAAATGCACCATGTAGTCACAATATAGAACCATAACAACCATGAGATTAATTTTAAGGAAAGTGTTACTAAATTAGTTTGAAAAACATTATAACGCTTAACCTTGTTTTTAATAGTCTGTTATTTCATTTATTTTTATTTTAAGTCTTAATCTGTTATTGTTGTATTATTAAATGTTAGTAATTTATTTTGAATGGTATGTAAAATATTAAAGCTGCTCGGTTAGTATTACTACACCTTGCTATTACCATATTGGGCCCCCTTTTGCCTTCAGAACTGCCTTAATTCTTCATGGCATAGATTCAACATGGTGCTGAAAACATTCCTCAGAGATTTTGGTTTGTATTGACGTGATAGCATCACACAGTTTCTGCAGATTTGTTTGCTGAACATCCATGATGTGAATCTCCTGTTCCACCACATCGCAAAGGTGCACTATTGGATTGAGATCTGGTGACTGTGGAGTCATTTGATTACAGTTTGGTATAATTTGTGTTTTGTGACATGGGGATATCCTGCTGGAAAACGACGTCAAAAGATGGGTACAATGTGGTCATAAAGGGATGGACATGATCAGCAACAACACTCAGGGAGGCTGTGGCATTTAAATGATGTTCAGTTAGAACTAAGCGACCCAAAGCATGCCATGACAATATCCCCCGCACTATTACTCCACCACCAGGCAGGATGGATCCATGTTTTCATGTTCTTACGCCAAGTTGTGACCCTACCATCTGAATGTTGCTGCAGAAATTTTGGTGGGCCCCTGTGAATTGTAGCCTCAGTTTTCTGTTCTTAGCTGACAGAAGTGGCACCCAGCGTGGTGTTCTGCTGCTGCAGCCCATCTGCTTCAAGATTTGACATTTTGTGCATTCAACGATGCTTTTCTGTAACAAGTGGTTGTTTGAGTTACCGTTTTCCTATTTGACTATTCGACGCAGTCTTGCCGTTCACCTCTTACCTCTGGCATCAACAATCTTACCACGTTCAGTCACTTAAATCACCTTTTTTCCCCATTCTGATGGGGATTGAACTTCAGCAGGGCCCCTTGACCATGTCTACATACCTAAATGCATTTAATTGCTGACATGCGATTGGCTGACTAGATATTCATATTAATGCGCAGTTGAACAGGTGTTTGGTATTTTTGTTTGATGAATAACAATCAGTTCATTTTCTATTTCTCAACTAATTTAGTTTTAGCACTACTGCCTGGCACAAAGTGCCTGTGCTTCTGGGCTTTTCTTTTGCAGTCCAGTGATGGCTCCCTGGTTTCTAAAGGCCACCTCTGGTCAGTCTGTATGAACCTTAACAGGCGGTCAGTCAAAGAAAGGTCATTCTTCTGGTGGCTGCAGAGGAGAGAGGAACAGGAGCAGCAGGGAGTGCCCTTAATGTTTTCACTTCAAACAGCCCCTTTACATTTGAGTTGACAGATTGAAGGCAATGGAAAGAGAGGAGGAGGAATAACAAAAACAAAAGCAGGCTGCTGGTTTGGAGACAAAAGGGAGCTCTGCCATTGTGGTTAATCAGGGAAATGCGTCTACACAGTGCAGTGCATACATATCCTGTTTTTGAGCTTGGTTTCTTTTATAGATTTTAAATGCTATTCACTATATGTTGTCATATCACTAAAATCTTTTAGCAGCTATTTACACCTTCATTATTTGAAGTTTTCATGTTGAAACTATCCAGAGTGATGTTGCTGGAAGTCCACCAAATCTTAAAGGTATTTCATGGTCTATTTAAATGATGCAGACATACCATCCAGATCAGGGCAATCTTTCAAAGAAGGTGATTCTAAATGTTTTTTAAAGATCTGTCTAATTAATGTACAACAATGAAATGTCTAATATCAGGTTAATTGAGATGGCAGTAGATGATCAGGCTTGTCTGAGTGTGCATTGATGATAACCTTCAATCAACCTTTTACAAATGTGTATGAAATTGTCCTAATTTCAACTTTTCATTTGTAAGAGGAAGAAATGTTCTCTTCTTCACATGTTGCATTGAAACTTTTAAGCTGCATCATCCTTCATTAGTTTGAGAGATGCTAAAGTTTAAGAATGGGAGGAAAGGAAAGAGCAAAAGGAGGGGAAAAAACTGTTGCAGGTGAAAGAAATGTCAAAGAAAGAAAAGCAGCTGCAGCTACAACTATACTAATGCTCATACTGCTTAATTACAGTACAAGCATGCATCCTCTTATAGCACTTTCGTACACTCCTTTTTTTTTTTTTTTTTTTAATATACATGCAATGTTAGAAACCTCTGTGTTCCAGCGTGACATGTTTAAGTTAATATTATGCTAATGTTGCTGTGCACAACACACGCGCTCTCGCGCCCCGCCCTTTCTGTTGAGCTGGGACTGCTGTTAGTAGCCTGCAGCATGCTGGAGTGTTTGACGTCAACTAGTCTGCTCAGTATTCAGCTCCGTGAAATGGGTCACAGCTTCTGCACTGCTCCGCTCAGCTCTGCCTGCATCTCACCTTTGCAGCAGCATCAGACAGCAAACATACTTGTAATAAACCCACAGTGTCACGCTGCTTTAGCTCCCATTTAATTCCAGCCGCACCTGCTGCTACCTGCATTGCAGTAATTAAACGGTTCAGCTACATGAGCTCATATACACACTGTTAGATCTTCTCTGTTCTTTTCAGTTGGAGTTTACACTGTACTAATTGCTTAAACTTGATTCCTACAGGTATTTAAGCTATAATCTCCTGCAGCTTTTCTTCTGTGTGCAGTCAAAAAAAAAATATCCTACAGCCTGAATTCTTCATAGTCTTCATTAGTTTTCAGCATTTTGCCTTTTGAGGGAGAGAGTGACAGTGCCATGTAGCAAAGTTTGTGGTCTAGAAATGGCCATCTTGTTCACACTTTAGCGTGCACCTCCTAAAAACTGCCAAATAATTTACTTACCATTGTGTTTCTAGCTTTTTATATCTGATTGCTGATTCAAACTGCTAAAACTAGGTCCACCTTATTTATGAGAGTTTGCGCAAAGATATCCAGATCGCGACCAAGAAGAGACGCAAACCCAGCCTCAGGAGGTCACAAGTTAGTGTACTCTAGTGCTGATCCACAGCGCGGGAGGGTTTTCAAGAATGGTATCAAATCTGTGCCAAATCAAATATACAGATCCACCCACTGTGGTGACCCCTTGGGAAATAAGGGAGCAACCAAAAGTACCGTCACCTATTAAAGTTAGGGTTTTGTTTTTTTTTTTAACAAAACAAAAAACAACTTGATAACTTTTGAATTTCACAATTCTCTGAAGACAATGAATTAATACATAACAAAATACAAATTTGTTGATAGAAGTTACATAATGGGAGTTATGGCATTGTGCTATAGCTGAGAGTGTGGTAAGTTTGAATTTGACTGTTCTATAGATTATTTTACAGTAACTGCAAAGGATCGTTTCTCGCTTTCTCACATATTGCTTATTGTATCGTTTATGGCTTTGCGTGTGTGTTTGTGTGTGTGTGAACCCACATCACCTCCAGCCCCATTATGTAAGCCAGATTTTTTTTTTTTAAATCTCTTATTTATTTGTTTTGCAATACATTTTTTGCTGTTTATGTAACTGTTTCAAATTATGGAAAAATGGTGGGGGTGGAGGGCTAAGTGAGCGTGATCGTTTGCCCCTGTAGCTGTCAGGCTCTGTGACGCCTTCCTATTGATAATGAACTGAGCAAACTGAAATGATTTATCTATTGTTTTTTTTGATACAGCAAAGAGTCTTAAAAATTACCACCAGTGTGCAAGTTGAGGAAAAACAGTGCTAGAAGTGACGAAGCAATCACTAGTAGCAAGTCTTGTAAAAACCAAACGAGAACAAATGGATCTTTTACTGGAGAGAGAACAAGGGATCTGAGATGAGAAGAAAACATGGGTGAAAGTAATATTAACTCATAAGAAAATAGGTTGGCTGAGTGATTGCAGGCACACGTGTTGGCTCAGTGTGATTTGGCCGATTATACTGCAGCTTTTAGTTGGGTTATAATAAAAGACAGATGTGAACTTCCCATCTTTTTGTGTCTATTTGTGCATGTTCTTTGTCTTTTTTCTTCTGGAGATTAAAATCTGAGTTTGAGTCATTCTACAGACAGCCAATCAGAGAACGGCACCGATTACCTCATGTCAGTCTCCAGGGGAGGTTACCTCATACAAAGGTCCATTTTGTAACTGTACAAATATGTGGATCACATACTACGTTATACTAAACTTGCATGAAGACTCAAAACTCTGAATTGTATAGTGTAAACCATTTATAGTTTACCCATTTCAGCAAATCACAGCCTTACTGTATATAGTCAGAGTGTGTAAACTCTTCCCTTTTTTTTTTGCGGTCACAGAGCAGACACTACTGGACAACAGCAGGATTTCTGTGGGCCATTGCCAAATCTACAAACCTAACAAACCAAAATGATCTTTAATCTACTTACCCCCGATGTTTTGCCTTCTGCAGATTTTGGATTTGGCAACTTTTTCCAGCCCGGGGAGCCTCTGGCCACATGGTGTGGCAGCCCGCCCTATGCTGCTCCAGAGGTCTTTGAGGGACAACAGTATGAAGGCCCACAGCTGGACATCTGGGTAAAATAACTGATTGCATAAAGTAGACAACTCTTAACACTTTCTATTTAACAGTTCCTTATAACAGCATACTCGTAGATTGCATTTACTTGTAATATCTTCTCAGCTCTATCATTTAGATAGAGCCGTGCCACATGAATCATCTGATGCAACTCACTTCTGAAAATGTTATGTATTTATATATCAGTGGAAGCAAAGTTTTGATTTCATACGGTCAGCAGGTTTGCTTCCTGTCACGTCGTTGTGCGGTTATGTGGAAAGTGATTTCCCAACCACAGTCTATAGCCTCTTATATATCGCAATCATTTACCATAAATTTGTGTGTAAATTTGAGTGTGGGTCAATGCTTTAGCGGCACATGCGTGTCTCAGTTGTTTACCTTCAGATACCTCACATTGATTAATCTACTAATTATTCCTCGCTCCTACCCTGACCTGTTTTTTTTTTGTTGTTTTCTTTTTTGTGTGTGTGTTTATCTTTTCATGTTTCCAGAGTATGGGGGTGGTGCTTTATGTGCTGGTGTGTGGTGCATTGCCCTTTGATGGGCCCACTCTGCCTGTGCTCCGGCAGAGAGTCCTAGAAGGAAGGTTTCGCATCCCCTACTTCATGACTGAAGGTAAGAGCAGACGGCATTGCCTTTTTCCTGCAAAGGCAGTTGACTTTCTATTTCTAGTCTTCTATACAACAGTATGTAGTCAAATTGAGGGGAAAAAAAATGTCATTAAAGTTCCTGGTAGGAACACTGACGCACAGACGAATAGATCACGCTTTCCTACTTGAGTCACCCCTGCAGCTATAACCAGTCAAGAGGTCAGTCAGCATTCCACTGATTTGAAGGGGATACAGTATGAAGCACTGCAAACTATGTGTATGTGCGAGCACGCAGGCTGTAGAGTGAGTCAGTTCGGCTAACAGTCTCAAGCAGCCCTGCTGTTAGCGGCTGTGCTGGCTGGCTGGCTGGCTGGCTGTAGATGGAGTCCAGAGCTGGAGCTGTTTATGTAACCTGGGGAAGAGCCAGTGAAGCCCTCCAGCAGCTTGCCTGTCTGTCCCTCTGTCTGTTAGTATGTCTGCCTGACTCATACCCTCTGTGAGACAGCTTCCTGTCCGTCTGTGGCCCTATCTGTTTCTCTTGTCTTGTTTGCCTGTGTCCCATCTGCACATCTGAAGCAACTTCACCGCAGGGGGGGTGTGGTTAGAGAGTTGACCAGATTTTTTTCTTTTTCCTTTCTGTTCAGGACCTTGAAACAATTAAGACATACGGGGAATTTAGGAGTGTAATGTCAGCTCCCTGGCCAGACTGACACTCGAACCCGCCTACCCACCCCCAGTCCAGCCCCTGTTCTGCGAACAAGTAGAACATAGTGTACTGATTTCTTTATCCAGAAACGGTCCATCCTATTTCCTTCAGTTGCTTGCACTGGCCAACACTATAGCACACAGCACAGGTTTGGACCACACACTAGAATATCTGAGTACTGTAAATGCTGTGGTCTACCCCAATTGTAGTAACTTAATAACTGTAGAAGATGTCATAAGGTCATCCTTTAGGTTTAGATGTCAAACATATTTACATGTCCTAGTTTCCTGTGTGTAGCTGCCTGTCCTTCTTTAGGGCAGAATACCAATGAGCAGAGAAATGTAAGTATGCTGGGGTAATTGCCACAGGGACCTGTAATCCATCTGTATGTTCAGTCATGTTTGATGGTTAAAATTTTGGGTTATTTTCTGTTTGTTTGTTTTTTTGTTTGTTTTGCCATGGGATAAAAAGATATGAAATCTAAAATCTAAAGTCTCATTAAATGCTCTTAAACACAGCTGAGTTCCTCTTTAGCACAATTCTACACAACTCCAGCACTGTAAGCGTTAACTGGGATCGTTCTGTGGTTAAGTCATGGTGGTGTAAGGTACTAAAACAGACTGTCAATCAGGCAGCCAGCTGCATGGGCATGCATTCTTGACCTCTTCACATAGTCTAACTTTTTCTCGTGGGTAGTAGAAGCTCAACTTCAGCTGTCGTTATAAAAAGGGCTGTGGCAACAAGCAGATACTGAAACAAATTGTAGTGTATTATACTGTATTGTATTCAAAAGGTGCATAAAGTGCTAAGAGGCCACAGCATGAAGTAAAAGTGCATTGAAGGACGTGCTGGTTATGCACATAATGAGGAGAAAATTGAGTTTGCTGCACTACCAGGAATGAGTTAGAAAAAAAATGTGATGTAAGCAGATGTTAGTGGATCAGCAGGGCAACTGAGAAGAATGTGCAGCAGGGAGTTAATGTTGGCAGACAGGTCCTTGGGCTTACTGTTTATGAACTGCTGAGGGTCTCTCTCCTCATTCTGTGAGAATGCTGTTTGTGCCGGAGAATAAGCCAAGAAGGTGATGCACAGAAGAAAATGTTGATAAAATTAAATTCTCTTTGAAAAATTTTTTCATTCGTATTCTGATTGTTTTTTGTATTATTGTAGGGTCTTTAACTTACAGTAAAAAGCACCTTGAGACAACAGTTGTTGTGATTTGGCACTATATCAATAAAATGTAATTGAATTGGGAAAGTGAAATTTTTTAATCATTAAAGACAGAATGAGTTGTTTTGAAATGCATATATAATGCAAAGTAGGAATGATTAAAAAAGTAATAATTACCAATTGCAGGGCTTATTTGATGAAAACTTACCTGTTTTGCCTTAACGCAGTCAAGTAAATGGGTAAGGTTGCTGACTGGTAGGCAGGAATGCACTTCAGGCAGTGGGGGTGCAGTCAGGCCAAAGCAGCACAGCTAGGGGAGCTGTAATCCTGTTAAGAACCCAGCTGTGTCTGACGTCAAACTCATCTAGCCTCTAACTAGAGGTGAGGAGCTCTCATTAGGAGGGAAGGAAAGTAGAAAGGAGTGTAGTCACGCTGTTCAGAAGTGACGGCAGGAGAACCTAAGAAAAGAACTTAGCAGATTTTAAGCTCTCAAAGTGTTATTTCTGCCCCACTTCATCTGGGCTACTTTGAAAAGGGCATGATGCTTTGAGGCTTTATCTGCGTCATTATATTTACAAGAAGTGTTCAGCATTACTCAACATAAAGAACATTTTCAGATCTAAAATAAAATCCTGTATGATTGCTCTTTCCACCCCTCGCAGAATGTGAGCACCTGATCCGCCGAATGTTGGTCCTGGACCCGTCAAAGCGTCTCACTGTGGCCCAGATAAAGGAACATAAGTGGATGACTCTGGATGTTCCAATACAGAGGCCAGTACTGTACCAACAGCCTCTGTCATCTGAGGGTGAGGCGGGTGTAGGGGAATACAGCGAACAGGTCCTCCGGTTGATGCACAGCCTTGGTATCGACCAGCACAAGACTATAGAGGTGAGAACAGAGCATGAAGTAGGAGATTTTATTTATAATATAAATTTTTGGGGGGGAATAATGGTGTAAAGATGTGAGATTGACAGGTCACATCTTTAGACTGTGGAGGATAGTGGACAGGTAGATAAGCATAAAGCAGAAGTATTTCTCTAGGCTGCATGATAAAGGCAAGTGTCTAGCAGTAAACTACTTGCAAACAGATAAATTGTAAAAAAAAAATATATAAGTTCCTCATTGTTGTGGATGCAGGAAAAGATTTAGCAGTGGTGAATTTTCACTAATCCACATTTATACACCCCCACCAATATTTGGTAGCCATCAACAAGCTTCTGGCAGAATTCTGGCATGGATGAAGCATTTGAGTGTAGTCCACAAATTTTCAGTAGGTTTGAGGTCAGGACTTTGGGAAGTCTATTCAAGAAGCTTAATTTAAGCCTGCTTTATCCATTCCAGAACTGGTTTTGAAGTGCATTGAGGTGAAGTTGAAGAATTTGGACTTAGTTCTCCTTTTTCATTATTCCATCCACTATGTGCAATGTACCAGTAGCACTGGCAGCACAACAGCCCCAGAGCATGATGCTACCACCACCATGCTTGACATTGTGGCCAAATAGCTCAATCTTGGTCTCATCTGACCAAAATTTTTCAATTTTTCTCAGCCGATGGCGATGTAAAACGTGATGCTGGTGTTTCAGCAGTTTCCATTTCATGGCAGGCTTGAGCCTTGATGGTTCCTGGCTTGTTCCTGAACATCCTAACCAATTTCCTCTCATCAGAGGGTGACAATGTGGGTCTTTTTCCAGACCTTGTCAAAGAGGTGACACATCTGAATAATTAGTACTCATTTACACTTGTTTGAATTGATGATCTTAGACTCTGCAGTTGTTTAGAAATGGCTGCAACAGACCTTTCCAATTTGTGTACATCTACAATTCTCCTCAGATCTTCACTGAATTCCTCAAACTTTCCTATTGTTCTAAGTATTGGTCAAACCATTCAAACAAATCTTTTTATGCTGGCAACTATCAGTTGTAGTCAGTCATGATCACTAATGAGAAATTATTAAGCCTTGGTCTTGTAAAATAAAGATATTATAGAACCTTCAGCACCACTTATTTAAAGATTAACTTGAGTGCATGTATATATTTCAGCATGTATGTATACTTTGGAGCCTGTACCGATTAGAGAAAATCCCAAATAAACTGGTGCAATTAATTCTTGTTTTTTTTGTTTGTTTTTTTTTTACTCATTAAAGATGTGTGCTGTACAATTATTGCACCCTGGAAAAAAGAGTAATTCAAAGAAGTCATTAAAAACACAAATTTACCATGACATTCATGCCCATGATGAGTATCATGGGCATAAATGTAAACTTCTGACCATAACTGTATGTAAATATTGTACAGTCCTGATTGGAAAAGGATCATTTTTTAACGCTCAAGGTAACACATTGTCTAACACACATCTAAACCATTTTTTGATCTACTGAATCTGGTGGTGAAGAGACTGAAACTTATCTGCACTGCTGTATATTATGTATGCTGCCTTGTCATCTTCTATATTCTCTGCATTGTATTTTTATCAACACTTTGCTCTTCAGCTGCTGCAATAACCCAGTTTCATACAGGGATAATTAAAGAATTATCTCACCATATCTTAAAGAGCTGTCACAGTCAAGTCATCCTCATAACTTCAATTACAGACAGTACCGTTTATATTGTCTGTCATCCTGCAGTCTCTGCAGAACAAAAGCTACAACCACTTTGCTGCTATCTATTACCTGCTGGTGGAGCGGCTAAAGGCCCATCGCTGCAGCTTCCCAGTCGAACAGAGGCTCGACGCCCGTCAGCGACGACCCAGCACCATTGCCGAACAGACTGTCGTCAAGGTAACTTTGGAGAATTGAGGCGTTTCTGAATAATGCATTTAAATTATTTTCCACACCTCCCTGATCAAAGCTCTGTTATTCACACCTGCACCCAGGAACAAACACACGGAAAGACATGGACCATCCATTTATTTGTCCATGTCTTCATGTGCTCTCTTTCAGTCTTTTCTACCCAGCCTTGATCTTAGTGCATCTCCCTCAGTTGCATTATTCATAGTCTTTCTTTTCTTTGCCTGCTGCCTCTTCTTACCAGCACTGTGCAATTCCTCTCTCACCATGTAGGGCCTAGCATTTCTGTCTGGTTGGCAGCATAAAGGCAAAAATTTACCACAGCTGATATTTGTCACAATTACATTCTTACGAAGGACATTGTTATCAGCTGTGCTTAAATTAAGGGGTTTTAATGTCATTTCAAATACTTGTCTGTATTTTCTCCCTCTCCACAGTCGACCAGTGTTTCTGCCCAGGTGGGTTTGCTCCAGCAGGGCGGTCGCTTGTTGCGTTCTCCTGCTGTGCCTCAAGCGTCCTCTGATGCTTTCGCCTTCCCCCAGACTGCATCTCCCCTGGAGCAGAATTTCATGGTGGAGGATGTCAACACACCCAAAGTAGGTGCAATACTAGTAAAAACAGGTTGCGGCTTTGTGAATGGGGATGCATTTTCGTTTGTTTGTGCATCTCCTTGTTTGTTCTCTGTCCTCATATTACGCCTCGCTCACATGAGATGACTTAGTTGTGGAATTTGTAGTTATTACGGTCATTATCAGCTTCCCCAAGTATCATCCCGATAAGCTTGCCATGCTTTGATGAGCATGCCCGCTCACCTCAAATCAGAAATGTCTCTACACCTCAATATGTGCGTGTGTGTAAGACTCCTTTGAAGTCTTGAGCGTCTGCTGCCTGCCAGTGTTGGCGCTAGGCGATTAAAATAATTTTATTTTCAGTTACAATTCTGGCTTCCAACGACTATGAAAAAAATATACTTGTATGATTATTGTGCTGTATTTATTTTTTTCAGTGTTTTGGCTCATGTTATAAATCCAGATCTTCCCTTTTCTTTAAAGCTGTGTGCTTTGATCCCCTTCCTAAAAGGCTAGACTTACTCACGGTTTAGTTCAGACTGAGGCTGATGGAAAGAAAGCCTTTGGTCAACAAATATCTATCCAGAGGAACTTCTAATAAGGTTTCCATACCTGTGGAAGCCGTCTGTTGCTCTCCACTGGCTTCTATTCAGATCACCTAAGGCCTGCAACTCTCCCTGGGCCTCTCATTACTGCAGTGAGGGGGGGCCCCATTTGTGAGAAGAGCTTCATGGTCAAAAACCCCCACTTGCCTGTGCTTAACTCCCCATCTCTGCAAGTGTGTGTCCGGCACATTATAAAATTATATGTAATGAAAATGACAGTTTTCAATGCAGTTATTGAGTAATCATGTTAGTATTAACCATAAATGACAGATCAGGTTTTTGCTATTAACGAGCTGCCAGAGTGCAGATGACTTGTCCTCTTATGTAAGCACTTAGCCAACACTCACATCAAACAGGACACCTGTTTGTTCTGCAAGGCTTCTAGACAGGCATACACACAGACACGCGTGTGCACACACACACACACACACACACACACACACACACACACACACACACACACACACACACACAGTGTCCTGCAACAGACATGTAGGAAAATGCGTTGTAGCATTTTCCTACATGACTGTTGTTAGGCCGACCACCTATTACAGAACAGACACCGGTGGTCTGATTTGACAGCTTCACACCTGTGGGGCTGCAGACACACACACGCACAAATACATGCAGTGTCATACTTTAAAATTTCTTTTCCATGCCACCCTCCCTCCTGGCTCCAATAAAGAATGATTTTTACATTGTTTTGTGTGTGTGTGTGTGTGTGTGTGTGTGTGTGTGTGTGTGTGTGTGTGTGTGTGTGTGTGTGTGTGAGTGAAAGAGAGAGAGAGAGAATGAGTCTGTGGTAACAGAGCAGAGAGTCGGAGTGCGTGTTATCTGCGTGAATGGAGTCTGGTTATGTAAGCGGTCCTGTGATGATGATGTGACCTAATGCAGAACTGAGTGAACACACATGGACAGGAAGCTTTCGCTCTGCTCCAGCGATCTCACCGCCCAGACTTCCTACCTATCCGCTGACAGCTCATCTTTTCTTTTTTAGCTTCTGCCTTTCTTTATCTTCCTCTGTTTCATTCACTCGTTTCTTTTCGGTTCATGTCTCTCCCTTCTTCATGATACCTAAATGTCTCTCTTCCCATGTGATCCCCACCCTCCACTCCCCCAAACACTTTTGCCTGTTTCTCAGTGTAGTTTTCCCCTCTTGTCCTCTGTGTGTGAGTGGGTCTGTTGAGCAATAGCATTCCTATCCCAGCACACTACAGAAAGCAGATGGAGAACTGGGCAAAGCTGTTCTTTCTAGACCAACACCAGGCATTCCAGTTATTGCAGCAAATCATGCAGATGATCTGTGTGTGTGATTTCATGCCTGTGTGTGTGTGTGTGTGTGTATGTGTGCATGTGTGTATGTGTCAGTTACACAGCACTTAGAATCGAAGCTTGCTTTCTGGCCCTGCATTCCTTCATCCCCATCCTCCAACACATACAAGCCTGTATGCTGTAACAAGCACACACACACTCCCCCAGTATGGTGACTGGAGGGAAAACAGTTTTCAGCATGGTGATTCCTTCTTTTATTCAAATTGTCTAGTGCAACTGATGGATTTTTTCATGTTTTTTCTTT
Source organism: Archocentrus centrarchus (assembly GCF_007364275.1). Lineage (NCBI taxonomy): Eukaryota > Metazoa > Chordata > Actinopteri > Cichliformes > Cichlidae > Archocentrus > Archocentrus centrarchus. Next base: position 26,214,499 of record NC_044358.1, on the reverse strand, counting down.
GTGTCTTTGTGTGTGTGAACCTTATATGTATTTGAGAAGACTGATTTGACTAATAACTTTAATTTCTGAGCATTTTATAATCAATATTTAACATTTTTACCATCTAGGTTAATGGCTGCCTGCTGGACCCCCTACCTCCCCCCACTGTCCTGCGCAAGTCCTCCACCTCGTCGCCTAGCAACATGATGGAGACATCTATTGATGAGGGCATTGAGACTGAGGAGCCCGACACAGAGGATGAGCCGCCTCACCTGTTCTCGGCCTATCAGACAGCTCGATTTGGCCAGCGGCGACACACCTTGTCTGAGGTCACCAATCAGCCAGGGGCTTCGAACCAGGGTATGATGCAGCTTTGTTAGCAAGCACATAATGATCAAATAAAACTGTTTATCTAAATCTCTGCATTGACATGAAAAAAACATCTTGCCCCTCAGGTAAATTATTCACTTTAGGCCAAAACCCTTCCATGGGTAGCGTGGACTCAGACATTGGCTACGACATGGGCTCCATGCACAGCGATCTTGGCCTGCTGGAGGATCCCCCCTCTCTGAGTGAAGTGGTTCCGGCCAACAGCTCTCCCCCTGGGGTCACCCCTACGCCTTTCTTGAATGCCAGGCCTGCCAATCCAGCTATGGCTGCCCTGACTTCCCAGCATAGGGAGACACACAACCGTTCCCCAATCAGCTTCAGAGAAGGGCGCCGGGCCTCCGATACCTCCCTCACCCAAGGTCAGAAGCAGTTGGATTTCTTTACTTTTTTTAAAACCATTATTCAACCAGGAAAGGTATCTCTCGAGATGTAGCATCTCCTCACTGGCTTCATTATAAGTTAAATATGGTATCTTCCATGTTAAATGCAGGACTCAAGGGTCAACCTGAGTATGCATAAAAACATCCCATCTTTAATATAAAGTCTTCCTGCCTGTAATATGATGTGACATTGCACTTTAAACTTCAGTTTCACGTGCAGCTGAAAAACCGTGCAGTGCCCCTTTAAGGTGGATTTATTTCAGTCTCCACTGTCAGGTCCAGTATTTGCTTAACAGCCCAGTTTTCATCATTTTTCCTGTGACACCACCAGAATAGATTTGAAATGAAGCAATCAAGATCTGATTTAAGTGAAGAATCTGAGCTTTAATTTAAGGGAGTTATCAAGAATATTCTATTACCCTTTTAGGAGTTAAAGTCTTTCTATTTTTACAGGCTCTAAAGTAACAGCACACACTAGATAATAATAAATATAAGGGTTATTTTATTTATTTATTTTTTTTTTTGCGACTTGGATTCAAATACTAGTTCTGGAACATTACCAGCTGAGTTTCTTCTTTGTGAAGCTTTGCCAGGTCTTTATTGCAGCTTCCATCAATAGCAGCTTGTTTGGGTTGTTTTTTTGTTTTTTTTTTTCTCTATCCTCACTTTCGTCTTCAGTAATTGAAGCGGCTCAGCTGGGTTAAGGTCAGGTGACTAACTCAGACATTTAACAACATTCCTTTTTTTAGCCTTAGGAAGCTCTCTGGTTGCTTTTGCAGTATTTTTTTTTTTAATCATTTTCCATTTGTGCTATGAAGCACCATCCTCTCAGTTTTACAGCATTTGACTGAAACTGAGCAGACACTATAGCTTCAGTTAAACTGGCACGCATGCAGTCCCATGTTGTAAACAGTGACTCCATCATGTTTGACAGAAGATGTTTTATGGGTTGGATTAATCAGAAGATAATCTACTTATTTATTTATTTGCACAGGATTGTTTAATGATTTCTAAGAAAGTCTAATCTGGTCTTTCTTTTTTGTGTTGCCAGTTGTTTCCATCTTGAGGTAAACCCTCTGTATTTACATTCTTGACTGAGGACTTCCTTAAAAGAATGTACCAAATTGTTTGTTTGGCCACTCCTTAGACATCTGCTGTTTCTCTGAGAGGTCTGTTTGATTTTAAAGCCTAGTGATGTCCTCTTTGCATTGACACCCCTTTGGACTGCATATTGAGAGGTCAATGAACAGCTAGCAAATGACAGTTTAACACTTGAAATCAGCTTCGGAACTCTCTCCACCCCCAGCCTTCTTAATTGCGTAACTGTCCAAGTAACGTATAGCTAAACATATACACAAATCAGCCACAACATTAAAATGTTGTGCTGCTAGAACAGCTCTGACCTGTTGAAGCGTGGACTCCACAAGACCTCTGAAGGTTTTATCTTCACTTCACATGACTCTAATCTAGCCCGCTCCTTTACAGGTGCCACTGTCAGGAGCTTTTCTGTTTACCTCCTCTTTCAGTGGTTTTGTATCTGATTGGTGTATATTGCTTTTAGATAAAAGTGCCTCATTCCCCCCCCCCCACCCCCCCCCCCCACCCTCCTCCCCTTTTCACACACTTTTTTTTTTCCCCCTCCATCTCTTCTTCCTCTCTCCCCCTCTCCAGTCTGTCTGATGACTACTATGGTGATGATTCACCTTATGAATCAGAGACAGATATTTGAAGGTTTCAGCCCACATATCCCCCCACCCCACCCTCTCTCTCTCTATCCCTGTCCTCAATCGTTTTCACTCTCTCTTTCTCCCTCTTCACATACTCGTTCCCTGGCTTGCTTTTCTTTTTCTATTGAAAGTTTGCCTCTGGCAGGCAGGATTTGTTTCCCCTTCACGTGAAAGAGAAGCCAAAATATAAGAGGGAATGTTAAACATCATCCATCTATCTCTCAGTTTACTGCGACTTTATTCTGTGCCTGCTGATTATAAATCACCTGCACTTTAGCCCAGTAGAATCTATAATTACATTTCAGAAATGTGTGTTTCTTCCTGGGCTCCACAGTGACAGTCTGCACTGTGCGCTCCCACTTGGTGTGTCAGTTATTTATTTATTTTCCGTAATCCTCTTTGGAGAGTGTTGATGTGGTGGATTCTTTTGCGTCAGACTGCTGACTCTGGTTTTAAATAACTCCCACCATCACAGTGAGTCAGGTCCTATCGTTCGCAGCCACAGTTCGTCACCACTGGATGGGTCTTATCTGAGCTACTTGCTTTTGTGCATGCACACACGCACAGAGATACTGTCATATATGTGCATACACAAATGCACAGGCACAGCAGCTCATGACGTACATGCACATAGAGGCAATGGAAAGAGCTAACTAGTCAAACAGTTTGCTTACGTCAGTGACTGTCAAGCCTGACTCTCAGAAAGGCTAGAAAATTAGATTTCCTGTTATGAAAAGAAAGAGATTATATTGATCAGGTGCGAGAATCAATACTAACTCTGTTTTTGTGGGGATTTCTTTGTACTCTCAGGTCTGGTCGCATTTCGGCAGCACCTCCAGAACTTGGCGAGGACCAAAGGCATCCTGGAGCTAAACAAAGTCCAGATGCTGGTGGAGCAGATGGGCTCCGGGGATGGGGCCACCATGGACCCCCTGGGACCACAACACCACTTGCACAACCTCCTGGAGGTTAGTCCTGCTGCATAATCACACAAAAATACACACTCATCTTTCGCTTTCAAAACCAGCTTCAGTCCCTTTCACTGTCCTGACCCTATGTCACCAAGAAAAAAAAAAAAAACAGGCACCCAGGCTGTTGTGTAACCCCAGGAGAGGCAGCCAACTGTGGCTTGTTTACTGTCTCCCGTCCCCTTGGGGCCTGGAGCCTGGAGCCTAGGCTAAAATGAATACAACCATTGTTGAAGTCACCCGGACTTACCCATAGTAGTGGCTGGAACTACATTGACACAAAAAGACAGGCACACATTGATACTAAATGATACAAGCACAGTGTAATAATGTGGGTGGGGTGGGGGTGCAAAATCAGTCGTACAAGTTGACAAGATCTAGGAGTTTTCCTTTTGTCCATCTCTCATAATGCAATGAAGCAGCTCTTTGTTGGTTATGATGCTCAGGCCCCATCATCCTTTTAATTTGCTTTCATTTCATTTACCTAATGTGTAATCCCTATGGTGCATGCCATTTAGAGAAAGACATCTGGCTGATCAGTCACCGCATAGGCATTTGGGCAGGAGACAGCAAGGATAATTCAGTTATACTCTTATTAACCGGCAGCAGAGGGGATCTGGGCCCTTGTTCTAATGCTTCATATTTTTGATTGAAGGGTGAGGCATGCAAGCAACAGGAAGGCCTAGCTTTATACCAAGGTGGGCCACCTCCACCTCTGCTATCCCGCAGACAGAGTTTGGAGACACAGTACCTCACACACAGACTACAGGTACAGTCTAATACCACCTACTCTTATTATGACTGTTTTTATACCTGATACACACCTTTCTTATCGAGCCAAATGACTGTTTTGCGTAACATTCAGTAATATCATTTGTAAAGTTAAGATTGTTACCAACGTAATTATCTCGAACCCAATCATCAGTCCCAATTTCTCTTGTACCCAGAAGGCCAACGTCTTGGCTAACAGTCCTGCTAGCTGCCAACTTTTCTGTAAGGAGACTCCTCGAAGTTTAGAGCAACAGCTGCAGGAACACAGGTAAATCACGCTGGAAAACTGTCAGTGCTTTGAATTTTTATTTCCTGTTTTCCACTGTATAAAATATTTTCAGGGAATTTTTTTTTTCCTGTTGTGTTAATGTAGCTGTGGTGGCCTTTCACTGCTGAGAGATTTGAAGCAAAAATCAATTACAAAAAAATCTGATTTTTAAACCGAATCATAAAATGCTCTGCACTGAAAAGAACCAGGCTTTTTGTAATACCCAGGAATGAACCTATTTATATTTTGTTTTCTCTTACCTTGGCTGTAGTTGGATAAGACAGGTAGCATTCTTCATGAAAGAAGTATGACTTGTCATGCCTTTAAGTAGGCAGTTTATACTGCTGCGCTGATCTCATCCATGCTTGCTACCATTTTTCTGTTGCTATTTTTCATGTATGTATCTAGCTATGTTGTGACATGGTGTCTGAGTCCCATCTACTGAGTTCTAATTGCTTGATTGGTTCTTCAGCTGTTACCAAGTGCAGCAGGTCCTTTTGAATCGCTTAATAAATTGTGATGCAAGCAGCAATTCAGTAGTCTGTGATACGTTTCCCAATACAAACCCAGTTCCAAAAAAAGTCGGGACACTGTGTAAAATGTGAATTAAAACAGAAGGCAATGGTGTGCAAATCCCATAAATCCATATTTTATCCAAATAGAACAGAGAAATATATTTAAACTTAGAAATTTTGCGATTTCATGAAAAATATTGGCCCCATTTGAATTTGATGGCTGCAACATGTCTCTAAAGATGGGACAGGGATGACAAAAGTCTGGTAAAGGAAGTGGTGCTAAAAGAAAAATTAGGTGGCAGAACATTTTGCAGCTAATTAAATTAATTGTCAACAGTAAAGGTGGGCTCAGGAACACTTCCAGAAATCGTTGTCTGTGAACACAATTCACCATCCCATCCACAAATGCAGGTTAAAGCACTATCATTCAAAGAAAAAGCCATATGTGAACTTGAATCAGAAATGCTGCTGTGTTCTCTGGGCCAAAGCTCATTTAAAATGGAGTGAAGCAAAGTAGAAAACTGTTCTGTGATCAGATGAATCCAAATATGAATTTTTTTTTTTGGAAAGTATGGCTACCACATCCTCTAGACTAAAGAAGAGAGGGACTTACCAGCTTGTTATCAGCACTCAGTTAAAAGGTCTGGATCTCTGGTGGTATGGGGATGCATCAGTGTCTATGGAATTGGCAGCTTGCACATCTGGAAAGGCGCCATCAATGCTGAAAGATATATATACAGGCTTTAGAGCAACATATGCTCGCATCCTGACATCTTTTTCAGGGAAGGCCTTCAATATTTCAGCAAGACGATGCTAAACTGCATCTATTACAACAGCGTGGCTTCATAGTAGACAAGTCCCGGTGCAGTCTGCAGTCCAGACCTTTCACCACTTGAAAACATTTGATGTATCGTGAAACAAAAAATATATCAAAGAAGACCCAGGAGTTTTGAGGTTTGCAAATCATTGCATTCAGTTTTGATTTTGATTTTGCACAGCGTTCCAACTTGTTTTGGAATTGGGGTTGTACGTTTTGCACTAGGAAAGATTTTCGTTTCTACTTCCCAAGTAGATTCAAAGTGTTGTCCTGTTTTAAGTGAGTACCCCTGTTCTCCCCGCAGACTGCATCAGAAGAGGATGTTCCTGCAGCAGCAATCACAGGGCATGGGGCTGCAGGCCTACTTCAACCAGATGCAGATTGCTGAGTCTTTCCCAACAGGCAGCCCTCCGCTGGACCCAGCGGCATGTCAAAGTTCCCCTCAGGGCTCCCCCATGTCAGCCACCCACCAGCCTCCGGCCCAGCAGCAAGGCAGTCCTCAAGCCTCACCTCCCTTCAGCCACACCCTCAACCTGAGCCCTGTGATGGAACCAGGCGAGGGCCTGACTTATGAAGCCTACATGAGTCATCACCACTACACCCAACATCTGCCTCCAGGATCTCACCTCCACCACCAGCTCCACCATCCTCAGTCTCATGAAGCCGCTGCCAGCAACCTGTGCTTCAGCTACCCCACAGACTGTGAGCAGCAGGTCCTGGGGCCTTCCACTGAGGCTCTTCTGCCAGAGCAGTATGAGTTCTCACTGGATCCCACCTCCCTGCCCCCACCTGCTGGAGGAGAGGTTAATTCTGGAGCTATGGGTGGGGTTTTGGTTGCTTCAGGGCAGTCAGACAGCTTAGGCCTGCCTGAGCTGCAGGGCACCCTCTTGGACAGTGAGATGATGGAGACCGTGGACTCGCAGCACGGCTTTGTACTGGTCAACTAAAGCTAGCTGAGAGTCTTTACAGAAAGCAGTATTAAGAAATGAGAACCTACACAGCATTGAGAGCAGAGAGAATGGAGATGTAAGTGGAGGCCATAAGCGTAGCAACAGGGAAGGACGTGTTAATTCTTGTGCAACTAATACAGACTTCATTTCTTAGTTGTGACGAACCTCGACCTTTCTACCAAAATCCTCCCTTAACCTACCTCCCTTTCTCCCTCTACTCCTCTGTTCTCGTTCTCATCAGCCCTGTGAGGCAGGAACAGGCCCAGTATGTGGCACGGGGTGAGTTTCACCGTACTGACTCGGCGAGGCTGCTGTTGTCACGTACGTTGTCTGAGGACTGCGCTGTGCAGCCCGGGGTGGGGGAGGGGGGTGGATGCCGCTCAACCTGGAGGCTGATGGAGCGCAGCGAGTCACCTAGAATGGTTTGGAAGCGAACTCATTTAGGACCGACCGAGTGGCAACCAAAAGCACAACGGCTGGCAGTGCTTTTTGTATTTAAAATAGGACACCATCAACAACAATAGACTGGTTCCCAAAACACTTTGAGACTTTTTTTTTTTCCTTCTAAGAATCTGGTAGATTTTTTTTTTTTTATAAAAAAAGGACAAGAGAAAATGGCCCTCATTTATCACGGTACCATGAATATCCCCACAAGGTGTTTTTGTTTATTTTTTAGCAGTTGTAGAAGTTATTTAAACACTAATGTTCAGAGCCCAGTGTGACTCTGATGCATAGCCTTCAACACTAGCATTATACATTAACTCCTCAGAAAAACTAGCGGTAGCTTGTTTGTCATTTGCCTAAACACATACCCTAAACCTGCTACAGTTGTACTTTTAACCATGTCTCTGAGTTATTACCTGGGTTGACTAATGAGAATATTAGTGTAAGCTATGTGTGATACGTAAGTTCTATGTAAGCTCTTTGTAACTACTGAACCTGATTTCTCTCACACTACTGAACTGCTTTTTCATCTTTCCATTCAGCTGCACACAGTTGCCAGCTCCAGGTTTTATTATACTGATGGAAGAGAAACCGCCAGTTTTTGCAGGCGTAATAGCTACACCTCTGTTTAACAGTTGAATTGTGGGTGATGTTTGCGTGATAAATGAGGGCTGACGTAATTAACACATTAGGATCGAGAAGTTGCGATGTGAAACAGTCAATATTACTCTGATTTTTGTTTTTTTGTGGCAATACTGAAGCAATATTAATCCTTAATATGTAGGGGATTTGTGAAAGAAAAAGCCTCACCAGTGATTGGTTCCTGGGGACCTCTTTGTCGTCAGAAGTGACATCACTTGAGCCGTTGACGTAACCAGGAGATAATCTCTTGGTCATTTTCCGCGAAAGTGCAGGGACAAGCTTGGAAACAGCTGTATGGGCGGTACTGTGCAAAAGTTTTAGGCTCTAAAAATAAAGTGAGGTTGCTTTTAACGATTACACCATCGGGTTTGAGCACCCTTTGCCTTTAAAACGGAACCAGTTCTCTTTGGTACACTTGCACGCATTCTTTCGAGGTACTTGGCAGGTAGGGTTGTTGCAAGAGAACTTCATGACTCTTTATGTCAGACTGATTCAGTGATGGTGATCAGTGCCACCCTGCTTTTTCCTAAAACCTTTGCACAGTACTGTGTGTGTGCGTGTGTGTGTGTGTGTGTGTGTGCCTGCGTGTGTGTGTGTGTTTGTACAATTCAGAATTCATATTTTTCACAGCATTTGTTATCATTGCTGAAATAGACAAACACTGTATTGATGGCTTTATTTAGAATAACACAGTGCAGTAGTAGCTTTTAGATTAATTCTGGTTTACATCCTTAATGCTCCAGTCATGCCTCTGTCCTGTTTTTAATAATGGATTATGTTTATAATGATGAAACAACCCCTGAAAGATCCCCTGCATTAGATTTCATAAAAGAATGTTTTCTCTCTTACGCTACGGCTTCTGTTAGCTGAAGACCAGCAGAACATCAGTCAGCACACACTGGATCTTGACTGTTGGCTCACCACCACTCTGACAGCAAGCCAGCAACAAGATGAGATTTTTTTTTTTTTTCCTTCCCACAGCACTAAGACTGTGTTCAATCTACTTGAAAAACACAGACACATCTTCTCTGACAGATGATAGATATGCTGATTTTTAGAAAAATGATAATAAGACTGTGACCACCTACTAGACTGTCACTTTCAGCGGTCACATGAGTTAAACTGTAGGAGTGCTTGTAGTAAGATTAGCCTTCGAGGCAGTTCCCCCTCACTTTGTAGACTGCGCTGACAGCCCCGGCAAGTTCACAATCAGGCGCTGGAGTAAAGAAGTTGGTTTGATAGTTAATAGTTTTCAGTGAAGGGAAAATAATGTGGACCAAGTGGGGCTGCAGTGCTGGGTAAGACCTAAAGGAAAATCCATCCTAAAATGTTTGTTCCACAACAGATTATCTGTAATTAATAATGAAACAATCTGCTGATTATTTGGTTTATCAGCTAGTTGTTTGGTCTGTTGAGTGGCAGTAGAAAATGCTCATCCTGCTTTTAATATCAGGACCCAGCTCATTGATTTGTCTGACCAAAAGTCCAAAACCCAAATACTAGTGAGGTTTTTCCCGACAGTGATGTTAACCTGTCACGTGACAATCATGGTGACAATGTAGGGTCAAGTGAATAAGGTACCAGTCACACAGGCCTAGAGACCAGTCAGTCAGTGAGCTTTTGGCAACCACCATTTGCTGGGGGAAAATATGTATTCCCCAGATGGTTGACAAGTGGTTGATCAGTGTCTGCAGTAAACCTCAGTAGGTCAACTCGCTGTCACAGAAGACTAAAAAGGTTTGCAAATTTCTTTGACTCTGTGGTTCCCAAAATAATTTGTTCTAAAATCACAGAACTTTGCTGTCTCATTAAAAGGAGAGCACCACTGATGTGAACAAGCCTTATTCCCTCTCACATTTTGTTTTGGCTAGTAGAGGCTCTGATAGGACTGTGACACAGCACTCACGAAGTCACGTCTCTCAAGTTGTAACAACCTGTTCTTGCTGCTAGGTAGCTTGGTTTATCAGCCTGTGAGGAGAAATACGAGCTGCTCCACATCATCAAGCGATGCCGAGACTAGACTAAATAAACTGGTGTAAGTTAGGATTGGGGTCCTTGGAAGGAGGCTCTGGCCTCAAAATTTTCGAGAATCCCTTACTTGAATAATAATGTTGAACATGTAGATGTTGCCTCTATAGCATACACTGTAGTCAGGTTCTGATACTGGTCCCTCAGGATTTAAGCGATACAGGTTAGTCACCGTTTTGCACTCACATTTAACAGTCAAATGAGCAGAGATATCCGCTCCAGAAACGGCCTCAATAGGCCGGACCTGTTGCAAAACAAGTCTTGCGATTGCAACAATAGTTCCACCCTTAACTTTACAAACTAGTCAGCGAGCTGGATATGTTTATTGTGTTATCTGCCCACATTTATTGACACAAATAAGGTCACACCCAGTTTGTGGGTCATGTTGAAAATGTCCTTTAGAAAGAATGAAGTGAGTGAAGTTTGTTTGTGATGAAATAATTATTCTGAGGTTTGAAGAGCTTAGATTGTTAATATTGGTGGTGCAAGAGCATTAAAGGATGGATTTTGCCTCGAAGCAAATATTGCGATTGTTTTTCATTTGGCTACAGGATGATCTGTGGAAGTTAAAATACTGGAGCACTTTGACAACAAGGGGAAGAAGAGCTGTAGTGAGAGAGGAGGAGATGATTGCAGCGGCGGTGGAAGAGGTTCATGTTTTTTTTTTTTTTTGCTCTGCAGATGAAAACGAACCGCAATCTGTAGGAAACACCTTTTTCTCCGCTCTCTTCCCCACCAATAATGGAAACAAAACAAACAAAAAAAAATGCTTTCAAAGAAAGACCTGATGTTAGTAACACTTTATTCAATTGTTTTTAATTCAAGAAAAAGCAACACTTTTCAGTTTATTATGATGAGTGTTCTGTGTACAGATTTAGGGGTGTAATGAATCTTCGGTGCACGGTCAGGTTGCTCCGAGGTGAATTTTGTGTTGAACGTGAATAGTGTTCAGTGTGCCTTTTACTTTTTCGTATTTTCAGTCTAAATTGATTTTTGAATAGCACCAATAGTTCCTGTTGGATCCTTTTTATTTTTCAATGATTACTTCTTTCTTTTCTGTGTTATCTTTTTTTTTTTCTTTTCTTTTCTGAAAGTAAGTAGAGCCAGGTTTTACAAAGGTACAAAACCAAAGTCGCTCAGAAGTTTCCCTGTACGACCCACCATGTGGAGTTTTGGAGCTTCTCGGTGAGCTTCTCTACCGTGCTTTTTTTTTTTTTTTCTTATTGGTCAATCAGTGTATGCCATTTAAAAGTATTATAGCAATATTTCTCTAGTGGAAGACTACAGTCATGAAGATTCTAGTTGATGTGTTTCCAAGTATAATTTCACCTCCTGCTGACAACAAAAAAAAACAAAAACAAATCTATCAATAGAAATCCAGTTTTATATTTACCTTCATTGATGTTGACCACACATAAGCTAACTTGCTGTTGAGATTAAAAAGGTTTATTGAACAGAGGAGTGTTGTTTTTATTTGTGTGTGTGTGTGTGTGAGTGTTGTGGCATTTCTTTGAAATGATGTTGTTGATCCTGATTTTCCTGGAATTTTCAACAACATGCTGCCACCTTCTCCACATAATCCAATTGTCCTGTAATTTCACACTACAGCCAACTGACAGTGCCCCACAGTGGAACAGTGGCGGCGTGGGTTAACGACCTGGAAAGGTGAATCACACTATGCACTCTACACGAGCAGTTGAGTCATTCCTGAACCTGAAACCAGTAGCTACAGAACTGGTTCAGGTGCAGCATATAAAACTTTGAATGAATACCATCAGTGTTGTTGGAGCCGTTATAAGAGAGGCGTTGGTGCTCGAATCTTGAAATGAAATTCATGAGGGAAACAGACAAAATGGTGGCAGATGTATAGCTTTCAAAAAAAAATACAAATTTGAGGCAAAGTATTTTTAAATTTGAGTTGACTAGTGATCATATACTTGGTGTTTTTATGTTCTTGTGACACTGAAAATTAATATACACTTCATTAGGTACACCTGTCCAACTGCTCCTTAAAGCAAAGCTCAGACAGTGATTTAAGTGACTTTGAGTGGGGACGGGCCGGTCTGAATATTTCAGTAACTTGATCTGCTGGGATTTTCTTATGTGAGGAAAAATGTGGGTGTAGCTCAGGAGGTAGAGCAGATCACCTACTAACGAAAAGGTTGATAGTTCAATCCCTAGCTGCTCCAGTCTGCCTGCAATAGTATGTACTGAACCACACATTCAGAGGGTGAATGTTAGCTAGAAAGCACTTAGAAACACATAGAAAAAAAGGGCTTGTAGGTACTTCTATCGCTTGAGGCATGTTGTATAAAGTGCTTTGAGTGCTTCAGTAGAAAAGTGCTATATAAGAACCAGTCTAGGGTTTACAGAGAATGGACTGAAAGCCAAGTGAGTGGCAGTTCTCTGGGTGAAAATGCCTTGTTGGTGTCAGAGGAGAATGGTCAGACTGCTTTGAGCAGATAGGAAGGCATCACTAACTTAAATAACCACTCGTTACAGCCGAGGTATGTAAAAGAGCATCTCTAAGCTCACAACACATCAAAGATTCAAGCAGGTGGACTGCAGCAGAAGACAAAACTGGGTGCCAATGCTGACTGCAAAGAACAGGCTACAGTTCAATTTTTGGGCCCCTTAATACCAACTGAGTATTTAAACACCACACCTTACCTGATTGTTGACTGTGCCTATCCCTTTATGACCCATGTTCTGACAGCTGCTTCCAGCAGTAAATTCCATCACTTCACAAACCTCAAATAATCTCAAACTGGTCTCTTGAACATGACAATGAGTTCACTGTCCTCAAATAGCCACCACATACACCAGATCTGAATCAACAGAGCACCTTTGGGATGTGGTGGAACGGGAGATTCACATCATGGATGTGCAGCCAACAAATCTGCAGCAACTATGTGATGCTATCATGTCGGTATCGACCAAAATCTGAGGAATGTTTCCAGCACCTTGAATCTGTGCCACAGGTAGTTGTGAAAAGCAAAAGGAGGTCCAACATGGTACCAGCAAGATGTACCTAATAAAGTGGCCGGTGAGTGTAGATAATGATTTAAAGTAAGTGTCTGATGGCATTTGGTGGTGAGACTCGAGGCACCATAAAAGCTGCAGTAAGAAGAAATCTAGTGAGAAACAAAATGCCGGAAAATTAAACGCCCTCCTGCCCCTCTCAGTTCTCTATGCTAAGCCCTCCCCACCAGACAGTCACATGGACGTTCTTTGTGCAGGTTAAAAATAAGTCCAAACTGACTTTTGGCTTAACAGACCTGCATGTCCATTACTAAAGCCATTTCTCTCTAATATTGTGGGGTCTTTACCTTCCAATAAAAGCACCTTGAGGAAACTGCTGTTGTGAATTGATGCTATATAAATAAAATTGAACTGAACTGAATTGTGCCACCAGATCTTACATCCAAAAAGGAATTTTTTTTTTTTTTTTGTCTAAAAAGACCTATAATTTTTCTTATGGGCTAGTCCATAGGAGGTACTGGTCCAACTCTTACGTGAGAAGCCACAAAGTGTGCTAAAATGGCATGGGATTGGTTAATAGAAAAGGGCAATTTAGATTCTCATCTGCCTTTTACAAGACATAATAATGCAAAACATAAACAAGTTAACACTGACAGCCAGCGCAATATTTGCTATTACTGCGGATAATCTAGCATAGATTACAGTGAAAGGGAAAATCAGTGTATTTCAGGTGCCTCCTGATTTAAAAAAAAAATACTAAATTTCACAAACATTCCAGCTATATCTCGTTTGCTGTGCAGCCATTCAGCTTCCCCCAGCAATTAAGAGTCCATAAGCTAATCACCAACAGGTGCATCGAGAGTTTCAAAGGGCCCATTACCCTGAAATAAACTGCAAAACTCCACATTTTAAAGAGCTGCAACCAAAACTAAGTGACCCTGTAGATGAAAAAAATACCCCCAAATATCTGCATTGATAAATACATTTTTGTGTTCCCTGGGAGCAGTTAACCACAAAGACTGAATGTACATTTCTATGATTATAACACTACCACCACATATCAATCAGACAACAGACTCATACTCTGCCTCTCTGTTGTACAACCAGCTGTGAGCCGCTGCAGCTCGGCTCTTTTATACTCGGTGTTAACGGGCGGGAGAGACTGAATAATTCATCATCACTGATAAGACCCGAATCCCCGACCAGCGAGGGAGATCACCGCTCTCATATCACATTTAGTCCATCTCCACGGCAATCATCTGTCAATATTTAGCAAACTACATGAAACTCAAACACCTGATAGTAAGGTGCGCCTAAAGGGGGCCTGTCCTGAGCCGAGCTCCGATTGGTTGACCTCAGCTGCACATCTAAGAAGAAGGCTGCATCTCGCAGCCTGCAAACACATTCAGAGCCAAATATGCTACGAGGTAGCAGAACACGTCCTCAAAGCTGTTTGAGAGCAGAGGTTTGCTCCCTCTTGAGTGAAAAAGGATCATGTAGAGAGAACACGTCAATCCAATCAGCCCACTTAGACAGAGAACAGCTAATCCCACTAATACACCACCAGAGGTAGGGGATAGAGGGGGGGGGGGTCAATCTGTTCATGGAAAGAAACCAGGGTCTCACTTCTTTTCCTGGTACTGCTGAGTCGAACTGATAAAGCTGGAACATGGGATGAGTTTTTAGTTCAACCTCTGCTTGAATTTTGCATCTGCGGCCTTTAATGCAAAGCCAGGAGACGGCGCCTTCAGATGAGCTCCATCTGTGAGCTTTCCATTAGAAAAAAATAATAACACCCGTCTATTCTAATCTGCTTTAATTGTGCATTTGAAAAGTGCAACCTTGCCAGCAAATTTCCCTCAAAGACGGCACCATTTTTCAGTCAAATGTAGATATTTATAGAACATATTCACCACCACAGAATGCTGCTGAGACCTCCAGCGGGCTGCCTGTGACAGACAGAGAAAAGATACAACAGACAGAGTAATCTTTTTTTTTTTTTCCCAGCAAAATATTACAATATCAGAAGCCTATTCACTCATCAGGCCAAAGTATACTGTAATGACATCAATGGTTGTCATGACAACGGGAGGAGGGTGGATGACAACATCCTACTGCGTCTTTTAGAGCAGGAGATCACAGCACTGTTCAGGATTAGAGATGCACCAAAAAAAAAAAAAAGGCTTGGAGACAAATACTGAAGCTCTGAATGCAGAGAAAAACTGAACTTCTGCAACAAGAGATGCCTTTTTTTTTTCTTATTCACCTGGCAATGCATTAAAAAAAGAATGCAAAAAAAGGAAGAAAGAAAAAACAAAACACCTGCAAAGCCCATAGCATCTTTGCACTAAGTGGGTCTGAGGTAAATGCTGTAGCTCTGCAGGGTGTCTGCCGAAGATTTTCTCATATGAAATGATCTCCTGTTCGAAGGTCACGCAGCAGTCCCATTTCCCCATCTCTGAATACACACTGATCACATGCTAGCCAGCAGATGGACAGAGTCAGAAAATCCCAGCACACATGACCCAGTAGTGCCTGGAAAATCAGGTCCTGCAGGGGCTCTGAGCTGGATGTTACAGCCGAGCCAAGTGTCAACCGCACACTGCTTGAGTGATCTTGGTGTGTGCTTTTTTTTGGGGGGGGGGGGGGGGGGGGTGAAGTTTGTGCAGCTTATAAACCCACTGCTGCATCACTACAAGATGACAGAATAGAAGGGGGGGGGGCTGAGATGACAAGGTGACTTAAGGAGGGGAAAAAAACTAAATGAAAAAAAAAAGGAGTGGGCCAACGTTCCTCTTCTCCCAACTGATATTTGTCATTTGTCACCCTGAGAGCGTCTGACCTCACTCTCTGTGTGTGTGTGTGTGTGTGTGTGTGTGTGTGTGTGTGTGTGTGTGTGTGTGTGTGTGTGTGTGTGTGTGTGAGCCGTGCTGCGTGGGGGCTTTGCTTGACTCCTTTCATTATAAATGACACGGTCCTGGGAGGCAGCTGCATTGACGTCAGGGCTCTCAGCTCTGTCAAGGGTTCTAGCTGCTGAAAATCCCCCCCCCCCTAATAACAGGATCTAAATAGATAGGAATAGGTTGCTGCTGTTTCATTACTGCCTCATGAACTCAAGTGGATTTAGAGGGCAGATTAGCCCTCGTCCTCAAGTAATCGTGTTTTAATGAAGATTTTTGGCTGTAGGAGAAATTGTGCTTCAAAGCTTGGCATATTCCTCCTGCATCTAGATCACCAGCTTTAAGGGGGAAAAACAAAAGAAAACCCCTTAATCATCTCATATATGTGAGGAAAAGTCTGAAGTATGGTTTGGCTTTTGTTATCAGTCTCAGAGATTCCATCTACCATCAATCCTCCTCCTACTTCACACCATTTCTTGAAAAGCACATCCTGCCTTTAAGCTGCTATATTCTCGATGGCTCTCGAGTGGGTCCTGCTGTAGCAGAATGTGCTGACACACAGCAGCCACACCAGGCTGTGCATTACAGTATGTGTGCATAATGTGCTCTGGAAACGAGGGTGGAGGGTAGGGAGAGCACACAGCTCCAAGGAGGGCTGATAGGTGATTTGAGGCAATTAAAAAAAGAAAAGGAAGGAAGGTTAAGATTCTCATAAAGATCTCCGCCATGTGATTCATTGCCCCAAAGCTCTCTCCTGACTGCTCGTTTGGAATGAACAAAAACGATGGGGCATCTCAGATGTGCTGCATATAGCAAGAAAAAATGTTAACATTGCTTAAAGATCCCACGAAGCTGTTCAGAAAGAAAAAATACGCTTGCTTACAACAAATATCCACTCCCAGAACCCAGCCCTTATTTTGCAGTACTTCGCTCCACAGTAGTAGTCAAGAAGAGGGCAGGTGTCAGCTGCAGACCCTGCCCTGCTCTGCGTGGTTCCCCGTGGCCATAACAGCCCGCAGGACCTGCGCTTTCATCTCTGAACAGCTGCCTACCAGGTCAGAACTGAGCAAATATGAGGCCAGGAGCTAGTGAAATTAATGCCACATTTTCTCCAGACGTCTACAGACAGAGAAACACTTGGTGCCTTAGAATATTCTTACAAATCATGAAAACAGAATGTATCATCAGCTGTTAAATCACAAGGACCAAATTTAATCTTTCTGGTTATGACAAATTTTTCTAGTCAATGATTAGACTTTTCTTTCATCAGAAACATGTCATCACATGTTTGGGGAGGCTTCTTCTGGGAACTCTGGTGGACAAAGAGGGGAAATGTTCGCATCTTCTGAGCATAACCTGCACCAGTATCAGAACTGCGATCAGACATAATTTTCCAGCAAGAAAACAAGTTCAATCATTAAGCCAAAGTGACACAAATTGTTTCAAAACAATGTTAAATCAGAATAGGCAAGTCCCAGCCTCAAGCCACTGCTTTTCTTTATTTTCCCTTTGATGCTTCACTTGCTTTCAATTACTCCAACTCCCTCTGGCACATTTAACCGATACGTCAACTCGACTCAGAACTTTAGACCAAAAAAAAAAAAAAAAAAAATCCTACAAATGCATCCAGTGCACGTAGCCAGAAACTTGAGCTCTTTTCTTTTACCGATTGCATTCTGACTCATTGACTTCTTTCAGTGGTGAAATCACTTTAAGCATCATAATGGGAAATTTCAAGCAGAAAGCTGAAAGTCAGGCTTATTATGGGAGCGTTTTGATGCCCTTCTTTTAGGATCAAAACATGAGTGACCTGTCAGACCCCACCTATTGTGAAAGTGGGCCATCCTTTTGATGTCAACTTTCATCTTCTGCACAGGTGTGACTATTGTTACTACATAAGCTTTCCATGGAAAGAATGCCAGAGTCTATAAACCAGATCTACGGTACTCTTTTTTTTTGTTTTTAAATAGTTCCTCTACAGAATATTTATTTAAGTGAAAAAGACATTTTGACAGACACAAACAGGCAACTATAAAAGTGAAAACAGCAGCAACTTCTTAGTCACAGCTGAGGGAAATTGGTGGTGACAAATTAAAGGAAAATGCCTGACCTCTACAGTCACAGGATCTGATGGTTCTTTATGCTGTGAAGGGATTTAGCTGCAAATCAATTCAAAGTGACCACCTTTATTCTACATGGCAAATGGACTGGTACAGCATTTTTTTTTTTTTTTTTACTACACACACTGATGGATGTCTCGTGGGTCAGTATTTTGCCAGCTAGAGAAGGCAGGGATTGAACCACCAACCTTCCTACTGGTAATTGACCCGCTCCACCTGAGCCACAGAATAAGTGGTCTCTTCCAGGACAACAGTCCCCCACACAGATGCCACGGCATTGTTTCAGTATGAAAATAATGTGAATAATGCTATGTGGCTCCATATCCACAGGTTTTCCACCTAGTGGAATACATTTTAGGACCACATGGTAGACAGCTCTCTGAATTTCCATCATCAAATCACTAAATGAGGACTATCTTTGGGAAGAATTGTTCCATCCATCCAGTAGAGATTCATGAATGCCAAGGTAGTAGTCACTTATCATTTTTCTTTAACTAGTTTTCTGGTAACCTGTATATAAGAAACCCTAAAGATCCACAGCAATTCTGTGATTTGGTGCTAGTACAATTTATTTTAATATAGTACATCTGTTACTGGAAATCTAAATCATTTTAATTGGATGATCCCAGTCTTCACCCTGCAGCAGTCAACTGTACTGAGAAAAGGATTTTATGTCCTAACTGTGAAGTTGCAAAAAGAAGGGTACACTGGCTCCTGTGTGTTACTTTATTGAGATCATAGTAGATACAGTAGTACAGCATCCCAATTTAGGAGAATTCAAAATTAAAAAAAAAAAAAAAAAAAAAAAAAAAAAGGAGAAAAAAAAAAAAAAAAAGCACAATCTTTGTGATACAGGACAATCAACAATAAAGGTTTATTCAAGACAAGAATGAGGGGGGGTGGGGGGATGGCAGAAGTTCAGGGAAAGACAAAAGTTCCTTTTATCAACACAGACGATACATTTATTCAACCCGCCCATAACCACCCCGGCTCCCACCCCGTAATAAAACATTATGCAGCCTTACATACACATGCTCCCTGTCCCCCTTCCCACTTTCTTTGAAAGCATGCACTTGTTCTCCTTTGTGTAGAGGTTTTTAAGCAAAGATTAAAAGTGATGGCCCTTAACATTTATTGAAACGCTTTTAAACCTCATGTTCAGTGGGGGTGGGGGAATCTAGACAGCAAGGACTGTCGTGGTTGTGCGCATGCTCTGATAGCTGTAGTCAATTAAGTTTTACCGGCCCATTACTGTCAAGACTAATACGTCCCTCCCAGAAAACAACGCTGTCTTTTTACAGAACGTGGCAGGTGAAAACTGTTTACAGACACATTAAAAGAAAACACCACTGCTTTCTTAAGTCATTGGCACAAAGATTAAGAGCAATGCCGAGAATATATTACAGAACATTACTTCCCATTTTGCATCTACAAAGTCACCAATTTGGATGCAGGACAATTATGAACAACAGTTTACAACTGACCTGCCCCCCCCCCGCCCCAAAATCATTGACCAATTCAGTCTGTGTTGCTACAGAGAAATGTTGCAGAAGAGCACGGTAGTCTGGTAGATGAGGAAATATACAATCTGAGATGTGGTAAGGGCATTATTTCTTTGTTAAAACCTTCAGAGGAGATGGCTTTGGTTTGGTGACAGAGCAAAAAAAAAATCCCATTACGCCTCAAAAGACCTTTCAATTTCTACTTCTCAGTAGGGCCACATCAGTGTCTCTGGGGGGGGGGGGGGGGAGGCTGATTCGAGAAGAAACGCAGCAAAAAATAAACATCTTGTTGCACCATCTGCTGCTTAAAGTTTCCATCTAACACTGGGAGAAAAAGTGCAGCAGCACAGACAGTCCTGGGGTAGCTAAAAGAGACGCGGTACGCTGCAATGACTGTGGCTCAACTACAACAGCAGCCAAGGAAGTAAGGGGAGGAATGTGAGAGGGGTACTGGTTAGCAATGCCTAGCAAGTACAGTAGCACAGTCAGCATGCACCACTTATTTCAGTTTATCACACTTTGCCTTTGTAGAAGCACCCATTTACAGCAAATTGAAAGGTTAACAAAGAAGCCTATGTGCTACGCCTGGACATGGACACCCAATGGACAGTAAAAAAAAAAAAAAAAAAAAAAACCATAAGGGAAAAGAAAAAAAAAACCTGTTAACAGCTTTTTCTATACATTAACCAGTTGTTCCTGAACATCAATAAATATCCTGTAAAACTTTTGCTTTGATTTATCTGGTTACCATGTTGGGCTGGTTATGCTAGCGCCAGAACTGTGTACAAAAGAGAAAATGAGAATAATTACTGAGTGAGTTTTGTTCATTTTTAAAATATATCAAATACAATACATTCTGTTCAAAAAGGTTTTTATACTCTGTGACAGAAAAAGACAGAAAAGCTTACCACTAATGGCCTCCTGGGCAAAGTACTTAACATCCATGTCTGTGTCTGAAGCCAGCTTCTCCAGCACTGGCTTCACTTCTGTTTGAAGGGCACTGGGGGACAAAGACAGGACAACATTTATTAGCTCAGCTCAAAGCTGGTTCTGGATTTCAGAGTGAATCGATCCCCCACCAACACCACTGTTGAGAAAAGGCACCGAATGCTCAGATTCCAGACATACTTGCTGTCAAGGATAGGGCCAATCTTCTGAAGGGACTTCGCCACATTGAAGCGTACATTGGCCACCTGGTCGTTGGACATCTTGAGGACCACGGGCAGCATCTGCTTAGTGGTGATCTCCTGGCCGCATGCCTTTGACAAAGCCTGAGAGAGAATGCAGGACGTCACCAAGATGACAACATTTAAAGATAATGCTCTTTTTTCTTTTGTTTTAAAAAGGAATAATATACTGTGTCCTAATAGTGACTGCTGCCTTTGTTTACGTCAACTGAAGAAGGCAGATCTGTACTTGCTCCTCTGTTAAGTATACTTGGTCATATGTTAGTACAGAGCCTAGATCACCCTGTTAAAGTCACTGTATTACACTGTTAAAGTAAACCCTTAATTACTAAACAGGGCTTTTCCCATGTGCAATCCATTAAAGTGGATCAGAATTACTGAATCTAGCTTCAGCATTGTTTGTTTGAAACCTTTAAGACATAACAGGTATTCACAGAGTGCCAGACAAAAATGAGCGTTATCTCGAGGCACTTTGTAACAGAAGGTAAAGCTCCTACAACATAAAAAAAGAAACCTCACGGTCCAATGATCTCATAGAGGAGAGCACTTGGCAACAGCTGGGAGTATAAGAAATGCAAATAACTGCTGTTTTTTTATTAGAGGGACTACAGTCATTTCATATGGATCAGTACAGAAAAGAAGCACCCTTCAAAACCAAAATCATGTGTATTCAAGCATTCAGAAGATCGTTCTGTTGACTCACATTGATACAGAACAGAGTGGTCATCCTGTGGAGGTAATTGGGATCGTTGGCCATACCCAGCACTTTGGGCACGATGGTGTTCTGAGCCCACTCTGCTCCAAACTTCTCCACGAGCTTCATAAGGTTACAGGTGGCTGCCTCACGGATGGCGTACACTACAGAAAAAAAAAAACAAAAAAACATGACAGCATTCTGTGAGAAAGGTGTCTCTTTCCAGGCCTCCATGCAATCACAGTTTGATGGGTAGCTCTTTCCAGACCTGTGTGATGGCACCTTAGTGTTGCTGAAAATCCTCCAAGATTATATTCTTCATATACTGGGTGTCTGCAATCTATAATTTTGAAATCTTGCTTGTCCATGTAGTAATTTCACTCTTGATCTCCATTTCATTTGTGTCCTGAAATAAGGCACACTCCCATATTGCACACTGCCATTTTTCCTTTATTACCAACGAGGGTCTAACACTTCATCTGCTGCTTGTTTTACACCTCTTATGCAGACAGAGCGGCTGCAGTGGGATCAGAGGGTGACCCTGCGTTTACACAGGAAGCATTCAGGTTCAACAATGAGTGCAGGTCAACACATGCTTCAGGTTATGTATACATGTATGTTGTGCGACAAACTATGCCAAGCACATAGCTGACCTGATTTCAGTGGGAGTGAGCGTGCCCATCAGTGTGAGAGATGGCAGACTTAAAAAGGTGACTGAAATTCTCTCTGGGCACAGACGTAGACTGAAACGCCTCGAGGCGTTCAGAGTGGTTTGCTTATGAACATCTTAGAGCTGGACAGTAAAAAACAGGCTGATAATTGCATGCACACGCCACAAAAAAAACAAAAAAAACCACACACCCTCAAAACACATAATGTGATGACTAAATTACAACAATTGCATCTATTCTGTTTCGGTTACATCTCACCTGGACTGTCATCCCGTTATGGCTACAGGGTTACTCAGCCAGCACATGTAGGCCATTACTGCATCTTCACTGTGACAACTTAGATCCTTGTTACTGAAGACACCTTCTTCTGATTTATCTCACTACATTAAATTCTGTAGCCAGGAAATGACGATACAACTGCTAACTTTGCTATAAATCCAACTAACGGCATTGCTGCAGTTACCTTGTCGCTTAAGGGGTATACCACACTGGCTGTGACGAGAATCAAATTATTTATGAATAAATGATACTTTACGACAACATCATCAAGTTTTGGTGACATTAAAGTTGTGTGTGCATCAGTGAGGCTTGACGCACATTCTGAAGTCATTCTGCTGACGATACTAAGATAATTATTCATACTGATTAATAATACAACTTGCAGTACTTTCGGCCACTCCCTTATTTCTCAAGGATTTGCCACAGCTGATAGATACACAGATCTGATTTGATTTTGGCCTCTCCAAAATCAAAAATTCAACAAAAATTTTTATATTTTATTTATCAGCATTATAACCAATTAAAGACACTGACTTAATTGGTTATAATTTCAATTAGAATTTAGAACATTAAAGCTGCAGCATTGCTATCAATCACACAAATAGAAAAACTCAGGTGGGTGAATCTACTGTCAGAAATAAGATTGATATTTGTATGCTGTGTGAAATATATATAAAATATACAAATAGTTCTCTCTGTAATTAAGCCAGTGAGGGAAAGATTCTGGGTGATTCCTGTTCTCCCGTCTTTCTCTGAAGGGCTTACGTAAGTGTGGCACAGCCCTAACCCCAGCCCCACACACACACAGACACACACACACACACACACACAGAAACTCACACCAGCAGCATTCCAATGATGTAACCCAGCTGGCCCTTTGTCCTCAACAGAAAGCGTGTCTCTCTCTAATTGGGAAAACTCAATGTCAAAAGAACACTAAATACTCAGTGAAACCTTAATGCATACCACAAATATTCTAGGTTATAAATACAGTTGGGTGTGTTGTGCAGTTCTAAGGATAAATAGCTCTTTCAGCATTTGAATAAGGTTGACTGTTTTGCAGAACTGTTTAAAACTACCGGGAAGAGAAAGACCCCAGGGCAAACTTGCACAGATAAACACACACACACACACACACACACACACTCACACACTCACACACTCACTCAGTGACCCAACAGGGATTTTAAAGTCCATTAACAACAGTATAAATCCAAAGCTAGAACCACAGGCTGTAGATAAACAAGGTTAACCGACGTAACAGACGTGACAGACTGCAGCGGAGTGGCTGAACTGTTCCACAGGGATGTAAACAGCGAAGGGTGACAGCATCGCATGGACAGAGTAAAACACTGCCACACTGGGTCTGGGTCTTGGGGGCTAAAACACAATGTGAATCAGTAACTGGGAGCTGAACACCTCAACAAAAAAGTTTAAAAAATATGATAGTATGCAATTATAAACTGCAGTAAAATATCTGGAAATTCTTTCACCATCAGCCACGTAACTGACAAAATAATTAAACACTTCCAACAGGGCCCCCTCATTTGTTTACCTAATTTCTGTGTCCTTGCTTAATTTCCGGTCAGTGTAAGTCTCTGTACTGACAACTGTTTTCACTTATGGATAGAGTTTCTCTTCCCTGTGTTTTCTGTTTCACTGTGTGCGTGCAGCTATTCACACAAAGCAGAGAGAACAGAAGATGGGTTAAGATAACATGTCTTAAATTGGCTGCAACTTGCTACGTGACTGAGTGCAATGAAAACGTAGCCCATCAAATGGGCAGCCGAGATGAAAAACCAACTGAGAAACTGCCATGATTAAAACAACGTAGCTAATTTCACCCCAGATGTGCACAGATGTAGATCGCCCGTTCTTGACTCAAAATGGGAAAAGCTGCTAGACATAAGGGGGTGCATCTCCAGTTCTATGGTCACACAAGATTTGATAACTTAATAATCATTGCACTACATGATGTAGTTCTTTGCTGACTTACAGCTGTACTACTCTATAGTACAATAGCAGAATTAGAGGGTCTCCAATAACATGTACAAAACTAAACAGCAGACTGCCACATCTCATCCCTTCTTTAGCCTGCAATTTCCTCACTTCCACCTTCTAAGCCTATTAGTCTCTTCTCTCCAACAGTCTGTGTGCTGGTAATAAAACGGTATCAGAGTAGTGTAAGAGGACCTGTCTGACCTGCATGCAAAGGTGAGTAAAAGCAGTGATATAGAATTAAAATACAACCGTTTGGATATCTAACGGTGAAATTGATAAAGGAATAAGCAGCTCCTGCTTATATTCAAAAAGTGCCAGTGCATGATGAAGGTGTCAGAGTGCTACAGAGTACTGAAAGCCAAAGCAAGTAAAATGATTTCCACTGGAAAGAGGTGAGAAAATTAGGGCTATTTCCACAGTAAGAGCAAAACTCTTGCAGCTAAAACTAGAAAACGAGCACAATTTTCAGATTCAAATTTGTACCCACAGGATAAAGGGGTGTCGCAAAGAAAGCTGCACTTTTAAGCATCTGTTTAAGCGGCGTCTCATAAGTTCGCCAAGTTGGCAACAATGAGGTGAACTGAAGTGTGAAGATCACTGCTGTGAGTGAGAAGGGTGTCAGGCGCCCAAGCTGGGATGGCATGCATTTCTGGATTTTAATGAAATATATAAATCCGAAAACTGAAAACCAAATACCAGAATTGTCAAATACTCAGGCCCACCGTAAGACCAAACAAATACACAAAATAAAGTAGATAAAATAAAGTAATAAATAAAGTCCTATTATCATACTACATCAACTCCGCAAATCTGAAAGCGCGGAAAATCTGAAACCCATAAGAGTGCCTTACCATGGTCAATGAGCCAGGCCATACAAAGGGTGTTGAGCTTCTCATCAAAGAACTCCACTCCCTGCAGGAAGAAGGATACGCCATCATCAAAACTATTTCCTGGATGTCTACAGCCAAATTAGGCCTGATAGTATTTTTGCTAATATTGCTGTTTTTACACACGGTACCAATTAACGATGACATTTAAAACACGTTATATGGCTTGCAGCTGTCTTTCCTAGACTTCATGACTCACCAGCTGTCCTGCCAACAAGGGCATGTACTCAATGATGGCAAGGCGGACCCTCCACTTTGCATCCTCTGCCAGCTCCACAATGGCCGGCAGCAGCGACTGGGAGAGCTGCCGTATACCAATCACCTCGTTCACACAGTCAAGGTTGGAGATAATGTTGAGACGCACCTCGGGGCACTAAAGCAGAAGAACAGCTTAAGGTTATGCCAGCATACTTTCAAATTTAGATATTACACAAGTTATTCATTTCAAACTTGATCTAATCCAAAATTCAAGGCTTTTTAAGCTATATACATAATATTGTAGATCCAAGTAGGCCAACCCAAGCTAAACAAATCAGATTTCCAAAAGGTTTGTCTTAAAGAGTGTAACCAATGTTTAGAACGAAGAGCCTGAAATTAATGCTCGTTTTATCAAATATACTTTGAATGGGATTATTAACTGGAACACAGCAAAACTTTTTTTTTTTTTTTTTTTTTTAACATTTTAAAATTTAGAAGCCACAAACTGAAGAATGATTTGATACTTTCAGTCACACTGCAGAATAAACCACAGCAACAATCTGAAATAATACCGCTCTTAAATGAAAGTCATGTCTGCACAATGTCCCCCACATCTTATTCCCTATTCTCAGATAAATGTACTCTGAATTGAAATTTGCAAGTCAAAGCTGTCAGTTTGGACAGTAATCTAATTAGTCACTCTTAGTCTTGTGTTTGTGCCGTGAGGAAAATGGGCCGTCTTTAAATAGGACTTAGAGGAAGACGGTTGAGGAACTTAAAGCATAAGCCTTCCAAAACATTGATATGCCAAACTTGTGTCTGATCTCAATATTCCCACTGATATAACAGGACAATGTATTCATTTGGGAAGATGTGACTGAGCTATCATTCTACACGAGCCTAACACATTAGAGGAACAATGTAAATCAACATTCACAAGCTAAAACAGCCCACAGCAACATAATGCAGACTCGAGACCGCTCTACGATTTGATTTTTGTAGCAGCTCCTTCAAAAAATGTTTACAAAAGTAATACTGACAATCACAATATTGCAGACGTTACACACACAACCCTACCTACTTTAAATCAGCAAATATCCATAATTATTTCTTAATACTGAAAATATAAACAAAATGCATCAATCAGTAACTGGTTTGGCTAGACCAGTGTTTCTCAAACTGTGCGGTGGGCCCCACTGGTGGGGCGTGAAAGACCTGGAAGAAAAGTCATGTGGAACAAATGTTGAACATCGGATTAATTAGAACAAGGAACCGTTTAGCAGGTATGTATGCACAGCGACTAGTAAAACTCTCCACCGTCACCGTCTGCTGTGTACATGTGCCACAGCCTTCAACGTGGGGTGTGGAAAGATTTCATCTGCTGAAGTGGGGCATGATGAAAAAAGTTCAAGAACCACTGGGCTAAACTGTGTCCTACTTAATTATGCTTTCTTCCAGAAGCAGCTAATCACTCTTCCAATTGTAAGGTCTCAGTCAGGCTGCCAACTGCATGAATCATCCTCCTACCCAGCCAGGTGGCAGCCAGGTACATCTGGTAGCTGCGGCTAAGTGGCTTTGCTGTCTCAGACATGCTGATCACAGAAGGCCAAATAAGTTGGTCAAATCCAGGTGCCTTGTAGGAAGCTTGTGTTTACAGTGGAACCAAATTAAACAATGTCTTACAGATTTCCAAAGCCAGCTGTGCAATATAGAGAAACTGGGGTCCACAGTTAAAAAACAAAAATCTGCATTGCTTTTACCTCATCCTTGAGCTGAGCCAGGAATAAAGGCAGTAAGTGCTCTATTGTGTTGTCCTTGCCCAGGATGGTTGAAAGTCCCATAATGACCGAGGCCAGGGCTGATTTCACATGCTGGTTGGTGTCTGAAACAAGTTCCTAATGGAGGACGGGAAACACAGGAGACAGAGAGATCAGCCCAAACAAATAGTTAAGACAGAAAGTATGTAAATAAACATCAAGACCACTGCAATCGGTCATATTTGCAACACAGTACAGAGAAGGAGCCTATAATCGACCTGTGTGTAAATACATGGTAAAGTGAACTTAATACTAGTGAGAATTACAGTCATTGAACCTAACAACTGTGGGTGGAAAAACTTAAAATGTGATGTAGACAGAAACAGAAATGGGTGTACATAAACGCGGGGCAAAAAAACTGCCTGTTATCTAAACGCTCGTGTTTACTTGTGTTTTTCAAACCAGCATCACATGGAAGCATTTAATGAAAACTCAAGAACTATCAATTCAGTTTTATCTTCAGCATATACAAATATACCAGGAGCACACTAAGCATCTCAGTCTACCAATATAACCAACTCTGTGGTGGGAGTGATGCTGTGTGTGTTATGACGTTTATTACACTTTTCCAGGGAGATGTGAGTTTGTTGCTACCTGGATAGCTTTTCCCGTTGCTGGCAGGTTTACACGACAAACAAAAAGACTTCTTGTGAAATAGTTCTGCAGCTTTCACACACACAATAGTCGACAGTTCCAAGAATTCTGTTATGAAGCTACCTATATTACTAGT
Organism: Archocentrus centrarchus; assembly: GCF_007364275.1. Lineage (NCBI taxonomy): Eukaryota > Metazoa > Chordata > Actinopteri > Cichliformes > Cichlidae > Archocentrus > Archocentrus centrarchus. Next base: position 26,186,652 of record NC_044358.1, on the reverse strand, counting down.
ACCGTTGGTGAATTACCTTATACTAACTGAGACCAGTACTTTTTGTTCAGTGCAAATGAACCGAATGTTCTGCAACACAACAGTGCCACCTCCTGTTCAAAATCTGAACACTGGTGTGCATACACAATGTCATGTCCTCAGCCTTTGCAATGAAACAGCACAACATATGGCCTTGAAGTCCATTTAAAGGAATTCAGAGATTTGTTTCCAAACAGATTAAACATGGTAAAAAAAAAAAAAAAAAAAAAAAAAAAGAGTGCTATAAACATGGGAAAACCCTCAATTATTTAGTACTAAATTGAGGAAATGGATCGTTTTATTTTAGAAATTTGGGCAGGCCTGAAATCATGGCTTGATGACACAATGCAATCATACTTTTAAGTAACACCATGTTATAAAATCTAGAGGTCGCTAGGTTCAGTCAGTGATTCTCTAAATATCTCTAAAGCCTACAGCTTCCCAGCTTGCTATGCCATTGTCCCAGAAACACATCTCTGCACGCCAGGATCTGCAGGACAGCTTAGTCCCCTCATTCAAAGTTGTTTAGATTAGATGAACAAATATATTAATTTTGTGACGCTGATGGACAGCTGAGGGCCACCAACAAAACCTGTCTGCTCAGTGAACATTTTATACAAAGTATTCTCCTCTTTCATAGGAGACAAGTGGGATAATCCACTCTTAACATGAACACGGCTGAACAGACTATGTCCCTTCCCCATCCTCCCAACATCAGGTGCTATAGTTGGCAGGGTTGACTGCACCCAAGCAACAGCCAAAAAAGTGACGAAAACAGTTTACACTGTGCAACCAGCCTGCGTGATTAAACAAACTTAAATTTGTTTAGTGTATTTAGGCCGGTGAGAGAGCTGGCAATTACTCCTTCAGCTGACACACACCCAGTATTTTAGAGATTTTTTTTTCCAAGATTCTGAAAACATTATTTTTGTTGTTATTGCTACATATGGCAGCATGGTTTAAATGAGATTTTCTGTGCTTTGACCAACTCAGAACACGTTTACTAATCCTTCACACAGACTTTCATGGCTCTCTTGGCTGAAGTTAATTTAGTGGTCATCTTTTGGTAATCTCAAGGTCTGCTGTCCCTACAGACTGCAGTCACAGAATGAACACTGTTTTCAGCATGTGGACGCTGTCTATTTGTTTTGAGTTTATAGTTTACTCTGATACTGATACTCATCAACCTCAGAAATCTGGGGAGAAGTCTTTAAGGGTAAGCAGTATAATGCTCCTAATCAACTCAGTTTTACCAGAGAAAATGTAGTGAGTGTTAAACAAGACAGGGCTTTAAACATGCATTCAATTTTACAGAGGAGCTTGGTGACTCAGCTGCCCCTATACACTCATAGCAAGCTAATTTTTAATCTATATCAAGAAAATTTCAGTCCTTAACAATGTTGTTAAACTCTGGATTTATTCAAAAACATGTTTTGGCCATGCTCCTGACCAGTGTCAGTGATGGAGTTGGTCCAAAAAAAAAAAAATTCTTATTAAAAAGAAATATCTCCAAACAAAAAAAAAAAAAAAAAATATGGGACAAAATAAGAGAAGTAGATGCACGTAGGACATCACATGCATGCAATAATTTTGGGGAAGGCTGTAACAGATAAGCCTCTATTTCTTTTCAATGCATTAACAAAAAAACAAAAAAAAAGTCTCGTCTAACTGACAAAGTGGCACGCACAATTTTTTTTTGTTTCTTTGTTTTTTTTTTTACCTTGACGCAGGGTAGGATGTGAGTCATAATGATCTGCTCACGGTTGTCCTCTGGGAGGTTCTCACAGAATTCTAGCAAAAGGAAAAAAAATACATCATCAAAATATAGAAAGCAGTGGAGCAGAAGCTGAAACAAGTTCAGCCTGTGACAGTCATCTCTTCAGAAAGTCTCTCTTTACCTTTGACTTTGTTGGCTGCAGCAGCACGGACCTCGGCTTCACAGTCCTTCAGAAGGTTCTGGAAGGCTGGGACCAGGTCGTTTTTTGTGATCTCTGGGCCCACTGCTTTCTGGAGCTATATTCAAAGAAGGGAGGAGAGAGAGAGAAATTAATTAATTAATCTCTATTTATAAAATAAGCGTGTGTGAATAAAAATTACAAGTGGACATTATGGATTTTACTTGAGAATTCACAATAAAAGGGATTAATGAAAGATATCAGGAGTTTAATCCTCTGGTTCAGAGTACGTCGTGTATGTTTTTACTCAGGTTTTCTTATTTTATTTTTCCTATTATTAACTTCATTTTATCTTATGTTCTATGATATTTGATTATTTTAGATATATGATTTAGCTGTAGATGATTTTGGTCAACAGCTGTTATTTTTAAATGTGCTATAGATATAAACTTGACTTTTTCATCTGGCCAAAGGTTCATATGGCAATATTATGGAGTAAAGTTATGGCTGACAATCTGAATCACAACTAACCACTGATTTAGTTCAGGGGTCATGATGAATATTTTTTTTAACCTTTCAAGTTTGATCATTGCTGTTGTCGTGCTTTACGTTCACCAGCGGTGAAAATGTGTATCCCATAAAATGGAATGAAATATATCTATATCTATCTATATCTATATCTATATATATCTATATATATCTATATATATATATATATATATATATATATATATATATATATATATATATATATATATATATATATATATATATATATATATATATATATATATATATATATATATATATCTATCTATATATTTTTTTTTTTTAAATATCTGCATCATGGCCTGTGTCTTATCACATGGCACTTTATCCTTTGCTGGATCTTTATAGCAGTGTTTTGAATGGATGTATCCCAAAGCTGCAACACTGCTGGCGTAACAGTATGCTTGATCTCCAGCTAGACTGGACACTGGCTTTTTTCATTTTACAATATTTACATTTTACTTGCCGCTTTATGTTAAATTTATTATCAAAGTAGGCTACTATTTGATTTATTTGCACAAACACATATATCTCAAAGTGGCCTCTGAAGTAGGCCTGTACATGCAAATGTATATTTTTACCCATGTAAAATGTTTGGTTTTGTTGGCAATAAAAATAAGTAAACATTATTTTAGATCTATTAAATTCATAAATACATCAAAATATGATATTGTAATGAAAATGCAAAGTTAAGCAAAGTAATCCATGATCATAGTCCACTTGTAAAAAATTTACACTTATTAGTAATGCTGATGGGCTAATTTATACTTGTGTCACTTTCATAATAAGGCTCAAATGTTTTGCAGCTCTGTACAGATTTTTTTGTTCAAAAAATTTGCCTTGAAATGACTCCCTAACTCAGCAGAATGCATGTGATCAGTTGTGCCCATGGCAGCATGGGAACAAAAGCCTTTAATTCAGCTCAAGTCTAAAGACCAACAAATCTCTGCATCCTGTTTTTGCTCTTAATATTTTTCTCAAAGGTCTGAAAGGAAGCTGAGATTTGATCTCAGCTGCTTTGACGTTGTCTGAGGACGCTGGTTGGCTCATCATTATTCTTCTGATCACACCTTTGATCAGTTATGGTGGAGTAAAAATGTTTGGAGAGAGCTGGTTTAATTTGTTTAATGGTACAACGTCAAACAATTCCTTGAAAGCACCACATATGACTAATATAAGTTTATCAACATTTATCAAATTGACCACCTCTAAAAAGAAAAGAAAATTAATTTTACAGTTAAATGAAGATGAAAGCAAGGACAACATTTTTGGGTTTACCTCAGAGAACTTGTCAGCCACCATGTAACGAACCCTCCAGGACTTATCTTCTGCAGCCTGACGCAGAGTTGGCATCACCAGAGTCTCCAGATCCTCCTGAGGCAGCAGAGTGGCAATACTGACACAAGCCTCCACTGCAAGCAGCCGCACTGAATCCTGATGGAGAAAGAAATGATCAGTTTGGCTTCCCAACAGCCAAAAACACCAAGACTGGACTACACATAAATGAGAACAACAGCATTTCAGACTGACACAGGAAGTGTTCATACCTGCTCATCAGAGGCCAAAGCAGTGAAAAGGGAAATTATGTCACTTTTTACATACTCCAGCTCAAGGACTTTGGCAAACTCCCCTAGCTTGGATGCTGCAGCACGACGCACCATAGGAGTGTCATCTGAACACAAGGTGCGAAAATGCCTAGAGATAAACATCAGACAAACCTTGTTAGAAGCCTGAAACAATCACCAAAGGCCCAAATATAATAAAGTTTGCACCTAAGGATTTGGAGTGCATTAAAAATATTTTCCCCTTCTTAACTAGAAACTTACTGGCGAATCTCAGCCTTAACAGTGCTGGAGACACGAGGATAACACACGCTAAAGAGGCCGCAGGCAGATGTGCGAGAAGTGAACCAGTCACCACTGGCCAACCGCTTCACCAAAGGCTCGAAGTGGACCTCCAGGTCAACTGGAGAGTGCTCCTGAGAGATCTTTCGCAGGGACTCCACAGCTTTGTCTCTGACTACTGTCTCTTCCACCGTAGCTAGGCTCTCCAGAGGAGGCTGTGCATCATGAAGAAATAAGGTAGATGGGCTTAAATGGACATCAAACTTATTTATCTGCCAAAAGCAAAAACATTTAAGAGCCGCAAGACTGCATCAAATAGCATTTAGCAATTACAATACAGGCTATCATGTTGCCAAGATGGACTTTTTTAATGAGTGCTAAAGTTTTCTGCTTCTGTTTAAATGGCCCAGATTGTAGAAAGTGATTTTCGTGTTTTGTTTTTCCAATCATAGTGCATCTCTAGATGATATATAAACACTAAACAAATTGCTGACTGTATGGAGGAACGCTCACAGTCCATATTTAGAAAAAGTGCCTTTAAACAGGCTGTGAAAGATTTCACAAGCCTGGGATATCACAATTGTACAGAACATGATGTACTGCTAACTCCAATTCTAAAATGTCTTCGACACAAACATAGCAAAGTTCATGAAATCATCAAATCTGAAGAACTGAAAAACAGGTGGATTACTTTTCTTTTTGGTGGCAATGTCCCCAAAATTCCTGATTATCATCTTTGATCGTTTGGTCAGTGCTATGTTGAAACTGTTAAGCTGAGGCAGTACCTAGACTGTGTCAACACTGACCAATCTGAAACCAGTAAACAAGGACTTTGTGTGGATCAGTGTATTCTGATGTTGCCTTGTGTGACTTAATATAAGCTTGCTTTACTGTTAGCATTTGGTACACATGTGAAAAAAATGAGCTGTTGTGATGCAAGTAAATCTGAAAAATGCAGGAAAACACTGCACACTGTAATAAACTGACTTTAGCATAACCACCACCTCACACCCCCATATTCTCAGTCCAAAACTAGTTAAAAAAAAAAAATTCAGAGCTGGACTCTTGGTTATTTGTTAGCACAACAAGTGATACACCTATACTCACAGAATCTGTAGTTATGGTATGTGTATGCTATGTATGCAAAACATGGCTGAAAAACAACAGACTTCCAGAAAATGGACCAGGTAGCTTATTTAATTTAAAGCTACAGACAATGAAGAACGTGTGTGGCATTTTGGGCTGAAACTACAAATTCACATTATATAGACATGAAAGATTTAATCTAACATGGGTATAAAATGGGGAATGAGTCCCCTTGCAAGCATGTGTTTACATAAACGCTCATCTGAAACTTCTAGACTTACCAGAAGACAGTGGACATACTCTGGACCTCCCACCAACATAGTGAAATTGCCAAGCTGCTCAGCCAATGCCAAAAGCACCTCATCTTCATCATAGATGGTGTCTAAGGGTGAAAGAATGACTATGAATCAGTATATGTGTATTACTGGTAGCGTCAGCAGCTACACGACCCCAGTTTAAAGTGCAACGCAATCAACGCTTCAGTGTTACAGCGAGTATAAAACTGGCTTTATTACCTGTGAGGAAAGGAAGGAGTTCAGTGCGGGTCCTCTCTACACCCAGGGCCAGAGCAATGGTGGACAGCTTCTTGATGCTGTTCAAACGCAACTGCGCAAAATGTAAATAAATTAGGAATGGATTCAGAAATCTTGAGTCAACGAAAAACAAAATACATACTGCTAACCCAAGCAGAATTTACTAGTAACACATTACTAAAGTTGCGTCACAAGTAGCTAGCTAAAGCTACTCAGTGTTGCAAATTTGCTGGTTAGAAGCTACAGCTTTGTACCGACTGACAAAAATGTTGTGTACCCACTGCGGCCTTTAACGCCCCGCTGTTATGATTTCTTACTTGAACGCCAGGCATTTAGCTAGATTGGCTAGCAGCTAAATGAATGGCCAAGTATGCCAATATGTTAAATTCCACGTTTAGGTAACAACCGAGTGATCGAGCGTTTTATCACGCCGACAACAAACTAGATTGGCAGGGCAGGGTGGGCCCGGCAGAAAATTCCTGATAGGCCCAGACCGGGAACCTTATGAACGTATTTGCTAGTTCGCTAGCTAACAATCAAACGGCTAAGAAATTACGCCAAAGACTTTAATCTTTCATACAAATGACAAATAATGTCGAAATCATCGTTCCTACCTGAACATCCTCATTTCGCAGTTCATCAATGAGAACGGCGATAGGGTAGAGAGAGTCGTCTCCATCAGCTCCTGCCATTTTGGATATCGCTGCAAATACCGAATGGCGCTGCGCTTCTGCACTACGGGGTTTCTGTCAGAGCGCTGCGGCTGCAGGGCCCTCCCCTCCTCCAAAGGTGCTGCTTCTTCTACCTTTGGCGATTTTCAAACCAGACTACAGGTTCTTCACCGCCACCTACTGGCTTGGAGAATATTACAATAAACTAGTTTATTTTAGCAAAATCAATTTCTCTTAAAAAAAAGAAAAAAAAAAAAGAAAAGACGTTTTTCTTTTTCTTTCAACTGCTCCCTTTAGGGGGTGGATCATCTGCATCCTGCTTCACAGCATGCTCCATGTCACACCAACCCTCTGCATGTCCTTTTTCACTAAATCCATGAATCTGCTTCACCTGCCTGGCAGCTCCATCTTCAGCATCCTTTATCCAATATATCCAATATCCCTCCTTCTCCCTCCGTGTCCAAACCATCTCGGCCTTATCTCTCTAACTTTATCTCCAAACTGCTGAACCCATGCTGTCCCTCTGATGTAATCATTTCTAATCCTGTCCTTCCTGGTCACTCCCTATGACAATTTTAACATCTTCAGCTCTGCCTCCTGTCTTTTTGTCAGTTCCACAGACTCCAAACCTTACATCATAACAGGTCTCACTGCCATCTTGTAAACCTTCCCTTTCACTCTGCTGCTATCCTTCTGTCATAAATGATCCCTGACACTCAACCCCACCCTGCCTGCACCTCTCTATGTTTCTTTAGATCCACAAAGACACAGTGCAACTCCTTCTGACCTTCTCTATACTTCTCCATCAACACTGTCAGAGCAAACATCACATGTGTGGTGCTTTTTCTCAGCATGAAGCCATACTGCTGCTCATTGATCATCACCTGTCTTCTTAACCTAGCTTCAACAACTCTTTCCCAGTGCTTCATGGCTCATCAGCTGTATATCTCTGTAGTGACTACAGCTCTGTACCAGGGTTATAATAGTTTTGGATTTTACATTATAGTTTAGTTTTAGTTAGTTTTTACTTTTTTTTCTCTAATTCAGTTAGTTTTAATTAGTTTTCAGAGTGGTTTTGCTCGTTTTTATTAGTTTTTATTTTTGGTTTCATGCTTAGTTTTAGTTAGTTTCAGTTAGTTTCAGTATTAGTTTTAGTATTTTCATACCTAATCAGGTGTAAGATTCAAGGCGCAAAAGTGACTATTGTGTAATGAAAACTTGACAAAAGATACAGTTTAAAGAAATATAGTCAACAACCAACTGTTCACAAGACATGCTAAATTTGTGTAATATTAAGGACACACATGAGCATAATCAGGGAGAAACAAAGAAAAACATGAACTCCCAAACTCAATAAATTCTACAATAAACTCCACAATAAACTTCAGCATCAGTGCAGCAGATTAATAACGCCTACATGTGGTGTTAAACAAAAACAAACTCTTTGAAGGAGTCAAAGCTCAAATCCAGCTGCATCCTGATGTTCTCACCACCTGAAGCTGCTTCTGTTTTGGAGCTAGCTTGGTTAGATGCTCGCTAATTAAACCTGCAGGGTCTTTGCGGCCTCTGTACACAACCTACAGAAGTTGCCGACCTCATGTCCGCATTTATGCTTGTGTAGCTGGATTGTGTGTGTTAATTACCTTGTGGTCGTGTGCAGGTGTTTGTACTCAAAGAACCTCCATACGGGACTCGGCAGACCGCAGCCATTACTTTGCGGACCAGCGCGGTGAGTGCACGCACATGCGCACTCACACAGTTGTCCTGTGGCGCTCCCAGCTTAAACTCGGAGAGCGGAAACAATGATTTCATATCAATCCACAAGGCTTAAAAAACCCCCCAAAAAAACAAGTAAATGAAAGTAAGTTTATCGATTATTTCGGTTAGTTTTAGTTAGTTTTGTAAACTCACAATTCAGTTTTAATTAGTTATCGTTTTTTCCTTTTAATTATAGTTTTTATTTATTTCAGTTAACGACAATGTTTTTTCAATTTCAGTTTTCGTTATTTCGTTCGTTTTCGTTAACTATAATAACCCTGCTCTGTACATCACCCTTGTTCTTGAAAACTGGTACCAGTGCACATCTTCTCCATTCCTCAGACCTCCTCTCATTCTCTAGGATTGCATTAAACAATCTGGTTAAAAAAAAAAAAATCCACAGCCCTCTCTCTGTCTCTCAATGACATCTCCATATTACCACAGATATGTCATTTGGACCAACTTGCCTTTCCACTCATCTCACCATCTCTTTACTCATCCTCTGCAATCCTCGGCATTTTTATGCCTGTTATTGCATAAAATAACAGGCATAAAAAAGACTTTTGACTGTTTTTATTCTAAGAGCAGCAGTCAAAGATGAAACATTAAAGATTTCTGTTTGCTAAAACATCACCTTTAAATTCTATAATTTAACTAGGTTGTGATGACTACAATATTTGGAGTTCAAATGCACTACTTCATAGCGCACAGTATTGGTTGCATAAAAGTGATTGACTGTATTTTAATTTTACATGACACACGATTTTACAGTGCTATTGTCCACATGCAAAATCATAAATGTACATGATGTATTAATAAAACTATATATATATGAAACAAAGAAACAGAAAATTAACTAAAGCATTATGACAATGAATCCGGCGGTGAAAAACATGCAGTTCAAAATAGTTAAAAGTCACCTTTACTTTGAAAATCACAGCAGAACCGGATATTTTGCAGGATATTCTATTGTCATATCAGAACAAGATGGCGTCTCAGCAGCCGCAACCTGGAGGTTCGATGTCTCAGCCTGGATTACAACAACAGTCTACTTCAATACAACAACAACAACAACAGCAGCAGCAGCAGCAACAGCAACAGCAATTGAGTCAACAGCAAGACTTTGACCCAGTTCAGAGGTTTAAAATGCTTATTCCGCAGCTGAAGGAAAGCTTGCAGGTAACTGCGGCGCATCTGGCTGAAGATTGAATAGCTGAACTTGGTTTTGCCCGCTCATACTGCTCGGGTCAAATTTGACCCGTTTTGACATTTTTCACCAGTACAAAAACCCCTAAATGTCTTTATTTTTGCCTGAAATTTGATAGCTTTTCCCAAAGGGACCGAAAATACACAAAAATGAAAATATTTTAAAATGTTATACTGTTGTTCAGGTGCTACAAATTTTCGTACAGTGAAGCGGTTTCGGGTAAGATTTGACCCGTATCTATTGAGATAGCTTTTAGATTCACTAGTGTGGGTCAAATGAAGGAAAATGATGATTTTAGGTTGTCTTGAAACTAAAACTGTACATGCCATGTCTCGCCATGTATCTGAGGTAGATACAGTGCTGTATGAACGTGTAGTTAAAGTGTGAATAGTAGTTTAAAGTACTTTGAGTGGCCAGCAAGACTAGGAAAGTGATTACATTACGTGCCTATCTTACAATGTAAGAAAATAATCCAACAATAAAGAATCAATTTATTGAGAGCTAATTGAGATTAAAATAAATCAAAGAGGGGCTAAGTCACCTGAGCTGCCATTTCAGTGAGTGTGGCAAACACATGCAAGTCCCATACACACAGTTTCCTTACCTCTGATTTAAATGTACAGACAGTTTGCAGTTTTGTGCGCTGTTAATTAATATTAAATAATAATGATAATCATAAATGGTAGTGACAAAGATTTGGGTTATAATAGTTACGCATGGTTAGATAATCAATCCCATCAGTTCTAGAATTATCTTGCCATTTTCACTTTTAAATAAAATATATTTGAATCATTATTGTGGTTATGTTTTCACGTCATAGGTGAAAAGGGACATGATATTGTCTCATAGTGGATGTTTTGCTCCAAAAATGAGTGTTGTAAAACTTAAAAAAAACACACTCTCCCTGGTCTATGAAACATTAATTAAGGATTAGTCATCCATTTATTAATATCAAGATGTTTATACAATCTAAATAGATGTGTAGTTTGAATTTGTTGTAGACACTTATTATGAGGGAATTCTTGGCCCAGGTCAGAATTGACCCGAGCCATACTGTGAAGGCATAGAATATGAACAGTATGTAAAGGTTAAAGGTACTTTACTTCTTCCCAATGCAGAATGTAATGAGGATTGCCTCCCTGAATTTGGCACATAACACAGCGATTGACAACGGCATGTAAGTAACATGGTTTTTTTTTGGGGGGGGGGGGGGGGGGGGGATGTATGTTGGTGGCAAACAGCTTTCTGATTTATTTTTTTGTCTCCTTTTTATTCGGTTTAGCAAAAGCAGCGACACCTCAGTTCAGCGCTTTGACAAAAGTCTGGAGGAGTTTTATGCCCTTTGCGATCAACTTGAGCTGTGTCTGGTAAGACTCAAATACTTTGACTTACAACTAACCCGTCATGGAATAAGAACTGCTGTTGTTTTATTCGATGAATTCTGAACATTTGCCTGTTGATTGTGTTTTCCTTTTCATCTAAACAGATGAATAGGACTGTACTGCAAGACTGATTGTTGACAAAAGCATTAAAATTGGAAAAAGTTATTGGTCAGATTTAAAAGTGTTTGACTGTTTGCAACAAATATAGCATATACACCCCCCTCCAAAACAGTGAGGCCAGTGTTACTTGGAGGGGAGTGTGCTGTACCCACACTTAAGATGCCCTCCAGAAACTCACATTTACTCTTCTCTATGCAGCGGCTGGCATATGAGTGCCTCTCACAGAGCATCGACAGTGCCAAACATTCACCCAACCTGGTCCCAACAGCCACCAAGCCAGACACAGTGCAGACAGAGTCCATGTCGTATGCTCAGTACCTGGGCATGATCAAATCTCAGATCTCCTGTGCCAAAGATATCCACAACGCTTTGCTGGAGTGTTCTAAGAAGATCGCAGGAAAGGGACAGTCTCAGGGAATCATGTAGATGTGGACTGATTACTACAGCTCTTTATGCATCCAGTGTTTTGTGAAAGATGATGGATTTGTAAATGGGATGTCCCCATATTTACTTCTTGCTTTCACGCTACATTGGCCAAGATGATGATTTATGTCATAAGGTCATCTGTATTTGGTGGAGATGAGTTAAGCTGTTTTTGCAACAATTTTGTAAATAATCCTGGCAAATGTTATGGTGGAAGACGACCAGCAGGTGGTGGCAGAGGTGCAGGTGAATTCTTTTGTAGCACATTTGTATGAACTAATAAAACCTTTCTACTTATGTTTTCTCATTATTCAAGACGCACAATGGAGGGACTGTCATTCATTACAATCTTATGTACTTATGTAATGATTCAATTTTAAAAATGTTTTTAATAGAAAAAAAATCAGTTGTGCATGTGGGGGCTTTAATAACAGTAGAAATAGATTCTAAGAGAGGATCAGCAAGTGGATTACAGCATATTTTAAATTTGTCTCAAGTGTTTTAAAAAGGAAATGAACTTACAGAGGTGGTGTGATAAAATGCGTATCATAAAAGTGGTCACACTGAGTAAAAGCGGAGCTCTTTGTCCTCTGAGGATCCTGTGTAAGTGTAACCTCTTAGTCCTTTTGAAGTGGGACAAGAGAATAGCTGCCTATTTTAAATAGTCTGCTTTATTTTTGTACAGTACTGTACAAATGATCTGTGGTATGAATTCAACACAGCGTGAACTCGCTTGCTTTCTGGTAATTCCTTGAAGTAGGAATAGTTTTCTAGGCTTCTTGGAGGACATTCAAAGCTCTTTTTTGAATTTTGGCTGCTTTTTGTTCAGGTCATTGTCAACATGATCCCAAACTTCTTCAGTAATGTTGAGGTCCGGGCTCCAGGGAGCTGACCAAATTTTTCAATATTGATAATTCCATCAGTTTTGACAATATCCCTGACACCACTGGCTGAAATGCAAGGACAAACTGGAGAACTATTGCTCAAGACCACTTTAAAAATGACGAGAAAGTCTGGCTCCATGGAAGCAAAATATAAAGTAATGAGGGGTGGCTCAAGACTTTAGCACAGAACTGTATATTTATGTATCACCTTGCTCTTTTGGCCGTTGTGCTGTGTATTCCGAGGCTGAACGAGGACTTCGTTTACTGGTCAGGTTACTGCAGCTTCTTCCAATTGTAGCTGAAGCTCAGGGATGTATGCAGTCTGATATAGAAGCATGTGAGAGGCACACTTGCAGCTGTGGTACATCTCAGACCAATCTTAGCTACTGACAAGTGCTTAGATCCAAAAATACCACCCCGGGTCACTCCTAGGGACAAGCAGTTCATTACAACCTAGGCTTATGCTCTCAAACCTTCTGCATGGCTGAACTAAACATATATAGTTTTTTTTTTTTTTAAAGTTATTCAGTATTTAGACTGACTTCCAACTTTTCAGGATAACCTGGTTTGTCATTGGTTTAAAAAAAAATACCCACCAGATTAGTCTTAAAATGTTTATTTTCAGACAAGAGCCTGTGTTGATGCATTTCTTCACCGTTAAAGCTTGTAAAAATACACAAGGACAAAACTCAAATCACTGAGAATAATTCACACGTCAACAGTTTGTGCAATGCAGAATGGAGTTCCTCAGATGAAAAGCAAGAGAACACCAATTAACAATATAAAAAGGGAAGGGTAATAGTTCTTTTTACATAGATTACAGCAGATAAAATACATCAGGTACTAGACAACATAGTTACAGACAAAACGGATATGATCTAAGTGCATTAGCGCATTCCACACGATTCAGTAATTTGGTACATTCTCTCTGGTCTGGCTGCATGACAATATTAAAAAAAGACTATGAGAAACTGATGAAATCAACTGTGTGTTGAATGTGTTACCCCTACATGATGACATCACTATGTCCACAGAAAAAAATAATGCCCTAGAGGTCTAAGCATCTTTGAGCTTTTATTTATTTTTGCCTCCCTTAATGTCAAATGTCTTACATTTATATGTACTGAATGGTGCAGTGATTCAAACTAAGTGTTAAACAGCTGTTGTCAAAAGGTTTCATATTCTCATATTTGAACTGTGCAGCATGCTTGAGAAAATGTGCAGCAGTAGTGTGACATGTATGTAGCTGGGCCAAAATCTGTAAAACCACAGACATAGTTTGACCATTTTAAAATCCAGGTCAGTGTTTCATTGTGTTTCTGGGTAAGGAGGTCACAAGTTTATACTGTATGGTGTGTTAAAGAAAAACTTTATTGAGCACTGCTTCATCGAGCCTGAGCGCTTACTTTTTCCGTTTGCCTTCAGCCTTGCTCCTCGGTTGGACTCTGCAGCAAACACAGGGCGAAGACAAAAATGAAACTGAGTCAAATGATGGTAAACTTTGGCGTGCAACCATAACAAGAGACTTTACAGCGGAGGTGAGTCTCCATATCATCCATGTGTTTGTCATTTGATCAGATTCTGGAATGTCTGCAGCCCTACATGTAATCTGACCTGTGGGCCTGCTCAGGACCGGTGAGGGCTGCCTGGCGAACAGCACGGGGTCGAGGTTCGTTCAAGCGAGACATGGGCCCGGATTGCTGAAACTTGGACACCTCCTGCTGCCACTCATCATCAAAAGACTGTGCTTCGGCTGAGGGTGAAGCATCATCATGTTAGCCAGAAGCATGCCCTAAGACACTGGCATTTCATAGTAGCATAAACATAATGTTCTGGCTTTTTGTGAAGTGAAGGGGGGGGGTCATTTTTGAGAAGGGCTGTAAGTGCAGCAGTAGCTTTTACATTTATGGAACAAGCACAGAAAAAAGAAAGCTATAACATACATTCATCCATATTCTGAAAGTCCTGGTTGAACTCCTTCTCTCCTGTTTTCTTGTTGTATTTCTTCTCAACAACATGTCCTCTGTCCTGGATGTGGTGACCAATTTTCATCTTCTCCAGACCGCTCTCAGAGTCTCTGACTGCTTGACGGGTTTCCTTGATCTTGGGGGGGGGGGGCACATTAAAGTCATCTGACACAGCAGGTATGAGGAAAGGTGTAATTATTCAAATAAAACATGCTCACACTGAGAGTGTAAGACAGTCAGAGTGTTGACCTTCCTCATGTTGGACAGGAGAGATTTAGTTTTCAGTGTTCACAGCAATAACCTGCATTTAGATATATTTTTGATATAATATAGCATAGTAACTCATCCACAGGGTTACTTACCCCTCCTGGGGCACAGCGCGTTGACGAGGTTGCTTGGTAGACCTTGGGAGGCTCATTTCCAACCTTTGAGTATGTCATTACTGATGAGGAGCTAAATGAGTGGGCGTTTGAATCGGTGGACACATTCTCCTGAAACACACAAAAACAAATGCTCTTGGGCAATTGCCTTTCACACAAAACAACCGCCTGAGAACGCCAAGAAGGAAGAGGCCAAAGTAAACTCACAAAGTTTCTGTGCATTTCCTCCATCCTGCTTCTCATGCCGGACATCATGTTGTCAAACACACTGAAAGGATTCCTCACCAAGTCCTGCAGCAGACAAAGAAGGAAAATAATATACGGTCAAATTCCCACAATCTGAATGGATGGGCTCATATGTCACATGGTCACAAAGCATTTTTCAGCTCATAAACAGCTGCAGCATGTGTACAAACATGCATGTACAGATTTCACTGCGTTAAATGTGTCTTACACACACGTGCTGTCTGGGACACATTTTATCGCTTCATCATGCAGTGTCATGTTATCTCCTGACATTCATGGCAAAACTTTAACTATGTTCAGCAAGAATTCTTTAATCAGGATTGTCCTGGAACAGAGATTTTTAAAAGGTGGCTAACGTCAACTGTTTCTGTGCTGCTTTACTGTACTAAATGCATCAATTTAACTACATGTTTAAAAAAAGGTTGTATTTATTTATTTACAGATACGATGACTGGGAGAAATTTCTTTTTATTATTTTTCTTGAGATACTTTTTCAAGTTATTTAAAGTCAAGTTTAATCATGAAATGCAGTTTGAGAAATGATTGGTAAGAGGAAGTTTTAAAAGAGTCATGTGATAGTATATATTTGGAGTTAGAGCATGTACATAGTCAATACATGAGAAACTCACACAAGTAGTTATGAACAAAAGAGGACTCTACTGACCGTGCTGTCAATCCCGCCAAAGGGCAACAATGACCGGCTCATATCCTGAGGATTCAAACAGCATCAGTTAAACAAAACTTCACACACACATTTAAAATACTTTGTGACCAACAATGATGGCAACAATGTCTACAATATACAGTTATGGTCAGAAGTTTTCATACTTTCGTCGTGGTAATTTTGGGCTTTTAATGATTTTGAATGACTTTAAAAAGCAAGAATTGAGTGCAGAGGTTTAAATTTCTTTTGGATTTTCTCTAATCCACAAAGGGTCAAACATATACATATATAGGCTGAAATCTATACATGCACTCACTTAAGTGAGACCTATTAACTTCTCATTAGTGATCATGATTGACTACAACTGGTAGTTTCTCTTTGCCAGCATAAAAAGGATTTGTTTGCCAGCACTCACTGGATTGACCAATACTCAGTACAAAGGGAAAGTCCAAGGAAATCAGTGAAGGAGATTTGTAGATTTACACAAGTTGTTAAGGTCTCTTGGAGTCATTTCTAAACAACTGCAGTTGTACGTAAGTAAAAAATGTAATCGGATATGTCAGCACTTTGCCCAGGTCTGGAAGAAAACCCAAACTGTCAACCTCAGGTTAAGGGAAATCGGTTAGGATGTTCAGGAAAAACCCAGGAACCACCAGGGCTCAAACTTGCCATGAACTGGAAACTGCTGGAACACCAGCATTACTGTCCACAGTAAAGCAAGTTTTACATCACCATGGACTGAGAGGGTGCTGATCAAGAAAGAAGGCTCCAAAATTGATACTTCAAGCTCAACAGAAATTTGCAACTGCTCACATGTACAAGCCAAATGCTCTCTGGAGAAAGGTTTTATGGTCAGACGACACAAAGATTGAGCTATTTGGCCACAATGACAAGAGGTATGTTTCAAGGTGTAAAGGTGAGGCTTTCAAACCTACAAATACTGTATCAGACATGGTGGTGGCAGCATCATGCTCTGAGGCTGTTTTGCTGCCAGTGGTAATGATACATTGCACAAAGTGGACAGAATAATGAAGGAGGAGGACTGCCTCCAAATTCTTCAACTTCACCTCAAATCAACAGCTAGGCAGTTGAAAATTGGGTATTCCAACAGGATAATGATCCCAAACACACATCAAAATTGGTTCTGGAATGGATAAAGCAGGCTAACATAGAGCTTCTGGAATGGCCTTCCCCAAACCCTGACCTCAACCCCATTGAGAATTTGTGAACCACGTTTAAAAGCCAGGTCCGTGGCAAGAAAATAACCAATTTAAATGAACTCTACCAATTCTGCCAAGAAGAGTGCTCAAATATCCAGCCAGAATTATGCCAGAAGCTTGTAGATGGCTATCAAAAGCTTCTGATTGAGGTGCAACTTGCTAAGGGACATTTACCAAGTATTAGTGTATGTATAGATTTGAGCCCATATATATAACTGACCCTGCATGGATTAGGGGAAACCCAAAATAAATTCTAAGTTGTGCACTCAATTCTTGCTTTTTAAAGTCATTAAAGATGTATGCTGTACAATCATTCCACCTTGGAAAAAGAACAGTTCAAAGAAATGATTAAAAGCCCAAAATTACCATGTATGTTACATTCATGCCCATGATGAGTGGATATAAACTTCTGACCACAACTGTACGTACATGTCCTAGTTCACTGATATTTTTGTACATACAAATCATGTAGACATTTCATGTTTGTTGAGGTTGTTGCCAGTGAGCTGTTAGGATTATCTTACATCAGTAAGCCCTTGACATAGCCACACACAACTCCCCACATAGCCCTAAGCACAGGCATTCAAGGCCATGAACCTTCCAGAAGTAGAAGAAGAAGTGAGGAACCAGTCAGGAGGGAGCAGCCTGGAGGGTTCTGTCAGACACTATGTTCCTTCAGCCAAAATCACAGGTGTTTGTGACCCTTTGACCCTAGATAAACATCTCGACTGCCATCATAATGTGTGCCAGTGCATTTTCAGGGGGTGTGATGCACAGGGGTATTGTGCATGATCAGTGGGGTGTTGAGTGACTTGTGTTCCAAGTGTAATTGGGTCGCATTGCCAGAGATTAGCGTGGCTTGAACACTGAAACTGAGCTTCATTCTAGGAAGGCTGCAGTGGGCAGGGTGGACCAGTGAGGACAGGAATCTAACAGCGGTCCCAGAGTCCAAGGCTGCTCTCTCAGCTCTTTTCAAAAGGTCAAGTTGATGTAAAATGCTCCTGACCCATATCTATGAGGTCCCCACAGCCATTTTTATCCCACAGTGGCATCTATGAACTAATAAATGCCAGTTACATATCTGCCAGCATTATATTTAGACCAGGGTTGAGCAGAGGAGAGGCTGAGGGTGCAAAATAATGTGGTCTACATGTTAGACATTATTTTCAGCAGCCAGATAGCTGAAAATTGATACACTCTTTTCTCTCTGTCAATAAGATATTAAACCTGCGACTTTGCATCTCGAGGCAGGCCGCAGGAACTGAAGAGGTGGTAAATCACCAGGAAGTTTTTTTTGCTAATTTTGTCTACTTGGAGCTAAAAAACTACAGAGAGGTGAACATGCACTGAGTCACCGGCATTTTAAAGCTGCTGTAGGTAAATAAGGATTGAAGTTAAGTTTCTGCCTTTTTATACATTTTTTTTATACAGTGTGCAGGAAATAGAATATTAATCTACAAAAAAAAACCAAAAAAAAAAAAACAACTATATTAGCACCTTCCCTGGTAGTTACCACCTCCTCATAACCCTAACACAACAAAACAAACCACAGAATTACAATGAAGCTTGACTGCCAGTAACACTTTTGCAAACAAATGCCTGGATGAATATGTGTTTTGAAAGGTAATATAAGCCCAGTAGTGAATATTGGCAAGTGACAGAGAAATGTGAGTATTCAAAGCAGCCGTGGAAGGTAAGGCAGGACTTATTGTCCAGCTGAGAATCTAATGCTTGGTAAGCTAATACAAGAAGGGCAAGCCTTCCAGCATTTATGCTGCCACTGCGTGTATGTGCATGCCAGTGCATCTAGGTTATTTTGTAAGCTGTGACTGTGCGCTTGCAAAAACGTTTTAATGATG
The DNA here is from genome assembly GCF_007364275.1 of Archocentrus centrarchus. NCBI lineage: Eukaryota > Metazoa > Chordata > Actinopteri > Cichliformes > Cichlidae > Archocentrus > Archocentrus centrarchus. The sequence continues at coordinate 26,167,946 of NC_044358.1, read as the reverse complement.
TCCGCATTTGTGTTTCTGCACATATTTTTTGGGTGCAAATTTGTGCCTGTGGTATTGGAGAACAGTTAGGGGACAGAGAGAGAGAGAGAGAGCTGTTTGTCATGTAGCCGCTAAATGTGCCATCACTGCCAAGGCACATTCTGCCAAACAGATGGACGAAAGAGCAACAATGAGAAAGCCGAGTGTCCGTGACATCTGTACATACGGGCCTCTGCTAAAATAACAGCACCACAGCTTCAGACTACTCTCGGGCAGCGTTTCTCTTTATCGTAGATAAATGTTGGAGAGCAGAGTTCAGTGATTAAAAAAAAATCTGGACAGGCTTAATTTCATATATCTTACCACACAGTAGGTTTTTAACAAAGCAGTCTGGGGATCAAGAGGCTAAAGAAATCTGTTTTTCAAACCACAATGACCACCACTGTGTCTCAAATCCAACCGTCTGCTTATGAATCAAGAAAAAATATGCTTCATTTCACATGGTCACTTTTTGTATCAGAGGACGACCATAGAAATGGATGTTCTGCTCACTGCAATTCACCACAGCAGAACCGTAACACACAACAGTATTGTACTGTATTGTATTGTATTGTACTGTATTGAACTGTAGTCTATCGCAGGGTAAATGAAGATCCACAGTTCGACGCTTGTCCAATACCCTGGAGCTCCTGGCTCAGTTAGGCTTTTCAAAACACTGGGTTTTCCCCGCTGTCACATTTCACATGTCAGCAGAGTACAAAGCAAAAGCCACCTTCTCCAGTCTGTCAGTTTGTGACACTCTCTTCCAGCACTTCATGGTTTGGGTCTCCATGAGGTTTTGTTATGCATGCTGCGCATGTCTGGATGATGTTGAGAGCCCAAGCAACAACTGGGAGGAGCATGGCATGGTGCTGAGGCAGGATGGGCTCAATACCAACCTGAAGAAGTGTGAGGTTGGACACAGGGAGCCACAAGTACTCGAGGTGCCACTTGGGCAGCAGCCAGGCACATCTTCAGGTAGAGAAGACTGAATCCTGTTCATGACCAAAGACGTCTAGAAACTAGAGGCAAGACTCACCACTCAGCAATCATCGTGAAACGCCTCTGGTCAATTATTTGGAAGCACTATCCAAAATTAACTTTAACTCCAGTAGTCACTAGGACATAAAAACTGCATGTACAGTATAACCATTCAAGTCTGTTTTTGCCCTAAAATAAGATTTAAAAAGATTTGCTGCTGGATGCTATACTTATAATTGTCCTATAGCCTTAATCTCAGGATGCTTTGAGGGCCATGTCTGTGCTCACGGACCTGATAAGTTGAGTGGAGCTTTTTTCCTGAATTGCACACTTCTATCAAGCCCCTGACCAACTAAACTAACTAACTGAAAGGCAAAAGATACCTCAGATCTGATGCAGTGGACCAAGAGGCGTAAAACAGCCCCTTGGTCCACTGCATCTCCTTTTTATTCTCCTCCTTTTTATTCTGCAGACTGATGCTTTAAGCAATAAGCATAAGGAAGAGGGAGTTCCAGACAATCCAGGGAGGCTGTTGATATCCCATAGTACTACTTCCTTATGACCATGGCTCCCTGCAGTGGCTCCACTGCTTGAAGGAAGCTTGGATCACCTGGTGGTTTACAGCATTTTAAGTTCAAGGTGGTCTATAGACTGTGCACACAGATAGTTGTGGCAGACTTCCTCTACCACTCTCATTAGACAAGTACTCAGAGCCCCCCCCAGCTGGCATTAGCTGGTTAAAGGTATGGTGCTAATAAAGAGAAAGCAGACAGCTGGCAATTGAGGGGGGGCTTCTGATGTAAGTCATTATCAAGGATATAAATACAGGCTCTCATGAGGTAGTGGGATTAAAGCAGGTGACGGGAACTAAGTTTGACTTAACAGGCACTGGAGGGGAGATCTGGGAAAGGTTAACGGGTGCAGTAGCACGTTAAAACTAACCCCTGGCCTATCTACATGTTCTTTCATTACATCGAGGACAATTAACACGAAAATGTTCAAGAGCAAATTTGGTCCATGAATACTGTCTAACCATACCTTGAGCAAATATGCTGCAAAGCCATGACCTTAAGCTCAGCTGATAAAACCGCATGAAATCAAAGATTACTGGGAATGCACTTGCATTTAATGATGACAGACCAATTAAAATAATATTAAATAAACATATCTTCAGCAGAGAAAAGCAGAATTCTTTGGGTCATACGGCTTTGAGCGTTAAAGCTTTAAGTCTGTGCATGTATTTGCAAGAAAGCAGTGTCAGTGGAACAATGGACTATAAATAGTGCTCTTCAGGGCTAGATATAACTGTCCAGAGAGGCCAAAGGGGTTACCCTTCCACAAAACCAAGAACTCACATGGCCCCATACCTTAGTGAGAGGTGCTCCACTAACACTGCCAATGGGCAGGCTTCCAGTATAACCTTAGTAAACTCCAAACACAAGCCTTCTGTGGTT
>NC_044358.1:26075493-26162993 GCF_007364275.1 Archocentrus centrarchus | reverse complement strand
TATTAATCATTTCATCGTAACACTATTTGGAGTGCATTTGAGTGACACAGTGTAGATGTAGTATAGATTACCATCTGGCAGTTCCACAAATAGGCCTGAGTGCAGACTCAACACTGACTTGGATTCATTCATACATGGATACAGCACTGAAAACAAACAGCATAAATAACCAAGAAGCATACATCTGATATATATTTAGGATGAGAGCAAAGTTCTAGGCAAATGAGAAGTCATCGGTTTCATCCTTATGTAACTCCCATCCAGTGATTTGGAGCTATATAACTGAACCTGAACTGAATCTTACTTAAAACACAAAGTGTCACTTTGAGCCACCCCTCATTTCTTTATATTTTACTGCCACTGAGCCAGATGTTCTTATAATTTCTTAAAGTGGTCATAATCAATAGTTCTCCAGGCTTTCTGGAGGTCTCCAAAGGTTTTTCTTTGGACAATGGCTGCTTTTTCCACTTGTTTTCAGTCCAGTCCTTGTACCTGACCATTTTCCCATTTTCCAGAGGAAAATGGTTTGAGGCTGCATTGGGAATGTTGTCAAAATTGATGGAATAATGCAGAAAAGCAGTCAGATTTTGGAAGGAAAAAAAAAACACAATAAAACACTATCAGTCATGGACTGGCCTTTCCAGGGCCTGGACCTCAGTTAAGGTAATGTGCTACCTTAACTCTGTCAGTTAAGGTAACACATTACCTTAACTGACAGTAAGATTTCCCCCTATTAAACATGAATTAGGTTAAAAAAAAAAGAGAGAGCGAGAACAGCAGACTAAACAACTTATTTATTAATTTTAACAAAAACAACAAGCACATCAGGACCAAAAACTCTTTATTTATACAAAGTCTCATGAGTCTGTATTAGTAAGAGAAATTAGTGGAAGGAAAAATATAAAATACTAAGAGAAAATATGACAAGGACTAAAATAAAAATAAAATCAAACATGACTAAATGAATGAGGTGCAAATGTAGAGCTCCTGGATTTGTCAGGGCACAGGGCTTCCCATCAGCCTCTCCTGTCGCAGCGAGACCAGCCTTTGTAGCCACAGCTCCTCAGCCTTCTCCTTGTCCATAAACAACTGCAGGCCAGCAAGGGGAGGATATGTTAGTAAGCACAAATACAAAGGCAAAGGTAAGGACAGTGAGTGTCCTTGCTGTCTATGTTTCTCTAATGTTTTGAAAAGCTGCCAATTCTCACACAATGAATGGAAACCACACAATGTTTTTTTTTTTAACAATCCATCAAATACCCAAATATTTTAGAGGTCAATGTATAATATGCAGCATTTCTTAAGAAAAAAAAAAAACAGTGATATGAAAGGAATCCCTCTCAACGATCACTTATAATCCACTGTATGAAATGTGTGCCAGTGGATTTATTTGAATGGACCCTGACATGGTGACCAGGTTACACCGCTGACTCTCCTCTGCTCGTCTTACAGATGTAAATGAAGAGCTTCAGGTCTGTCTGCCTTTGACTGATAGTAAAGCTACATCAAACAAGGCCACAGCCAAAAGGATAAAACACCTGCTTTGACTGCATTCACAAAAAAAAATAAAATAAAAAAGGAATCTGGCAATTTAGCATCTTTCTGCAAAGTTGTGCCAAAGTATGGGAGTGTTTATTTGTGTTCTGAAACAATCAGAAATTAATGTTTTATTTCTCTGACTTACTGCATTGTCCCTCCCACTTGTCATTTACTCTGTAGCTCAGTCCCTGCTGCTCTCTCCCCGTCTCACTCCAAGGGAGAGTCAAGTTTGTAGTTTGCTGTTAGTACCAATCATCAACCCACGACTGCTGCATATCGCACCTTTAATTTTCACTATTATTTTTAGGTTTATTTTTAGGCTTTGTCTTTTGTCTGAAAGAAAATGTGTCTAATAATAAAGGTACACACTGACATAGAACTAAAAGCACACAAATATTCTCAATTAAGAAAACCAGCTAGATCAGCACGAGTGATATTTAATGGCAACAGAGTCACCGTTGAGCCAAAAAAAAAAAAAAAAAAAAGTCACTAGCTGGATTTAGTTAAACCAGTGTGGGCGCGAACATGTGGAACAAATGTTGGAACATCGGATTCATTCTCACGGTGGAATAAGGAAACGTTAGCAGGTACGTTAGCAGGACGAAACTCTCCACGTCACCGTCTGCTGTCTACGTAGTCATCCTCCAAAGGGCCCATTCTGAGCAAAACCTGCTTTAAACATTTCTTCTCAATTTGCTAGAAGCAATGCAAGCAGTATAACAGTCACCAGCTCCCGATGACCATAATTCTAAGGATACATCCTGAATGTGATATAAATAAATCAGCTATGCTTCCCTGTAAGTAAGTGAGCACAACACTGAGTAGTCTGTACTGCCCTGAGACCCACGTGACAGATTAATGATGCTCTAATGCTACAGTGAAGTCTCGGACACCTTTCACATCTTAGCAGCCCTTTTCTATCTAACGCACACGAGAAAAACCTTTTTTTAAACATGTAACTCCTCTTGTCCCGTGGGCCTAGGTAGGTGTAAAAGCCTGCTGGCAGAAAAGACCTACGCATGCGACTTGAATTCACCTCGGTACATCACTAGCAGTAATGATATTGATTGTAAGCGGGGAATAAAAACTGCTGCAAGTGTCTGATGAATGAAGGCATCTGTTTATTACGAAGTAACATAATGACTGTGAGACTGTGAAGCAAGGCACTGAGACATAGGGGGGAAAATTGGAAGATCATTTCTATATTCACTGTGTTTGTGTGAGGGTGAGAGATAATGTTGACATGCTGACTATGTGTACATACTGTACATCTATGTGGTGATATGTGTCCATTATTATGCAAATTGCAGCGTAAACCCCAGGCATGCCAATCCTTCATTCCTAACCTATGCTGCTTACAGCTGCACTGCATGTTAGCTCTGTGTTAGATTCAGCACCAGTGAGTTCTTGTCTGTCGGCCCTGCGCTGGTGTCATGGTGCTAATGAGGCTGTGTGTGTGGGATGACAGTATCTGAGCTGGGCTAATGGGACTCATCTGTTCTAATTGGAAGTAGAGCTGGAGCTGAAGCTGGGGCTGGGGCCCGCCTGGGGCATATTGCTACCATACATCAGCCTGTCTAAGGGTGTGTATGTGTGTGCATTAGGCTGGGGGGCATTGTGTGTGTATGCAAGAGTGTGTGTGTGTGTGTGTGTGTGTGTGTGTGTGTGTGTGTGAGGGGGGTTATCTGCATACATCAGAACATAACTTAGTTTCCCCAGTGGAGATAGATGACTGGGAAGCCCCAGGGAGCGTTATTGGAGTTTAAAGTTTTCCTTCTCGTTTTTCATCATTGGTCGGCAGAAGAGGAGGAGGCGGTGATGTTAGGCGGCTTGAAACTGCTGTACCACTGTGTCCTGTTTGTTATCGGAATACGCAGGAATGGCGTAAGTAGTGGTGGTGACAGCAGTAGCAGTTTTAACATAAAAACTTGACAAAGTTTGTGCATCAATCGATAAACTCAAGCAGCACAAATGACAAAATCAACTTCAGCTGTGCCTCAGGATTAGAAACTCCTCACTGGCTCAGACGGTGCTAAAAAGTTGGTGTTACAGAGCAGCACGACAGCTCGGGGTGATACTGTAGCAGAGGGAAAAAACTAAACCTAACAGCGGAAGGGTTTGTCTGGTGAGAACTTACACTGGGATGGGCAAGTGTGTCAGTGTCATTGTACACTATTGATGTGGGAAGTGTGACGTCCTGCAAACATGCCCTCTCTTGCTCCTGCTTCACTTCAGGCAGCTCGGTCTGTATTCACAAGAACACACAAAAACAAACGCACAACTTAAAATGAGCACAGAAACATGCCTGTGTACCAAAGCAAAACAAAGTTGAATGAATTCCAAAAGTTCCAGAAAGGTCCAGGGGAACCAAAACAAAACGGTTAAACTTTTAGAACTCAAACTGCAGTTTTAGGATTCCTGCAAACAATCGAAAATATACTATATAGGCTGGAATATACAGAATTACTGTACGTCTAGAACTGTGTAACAGAAAACAATCATTAAATGCAATATGACTTTTCTCCAGCAGGTGGCAGTAAAACCCTGGCCTAATACAGTACATCTGAGGAGAGCAGAGTACTGATAAGCATCAGCTTGTATCCTGAATGCAATGCATTTATCTGTGTATGTAATAAGGCAGTGTGATATCTTATATATTTATCTGCAGATGTCAGCCAGCTTGTGCCTTGTGTGAGGCATCTGACTTCAAATAAGCAAGAAGACAGGTCCCTGTAGGTCTATTAAGCTCTTTTCATGCTGGTGATTACTTAAGTTAAAACCTGTAAATGTAAAAATATTCAAACACAGCTTTGCGACAGGTGAGCAATGTCGGTGAAACAGCAACAAAACACACATTATGTTCATTTTGTCGCAGTTACAGCCAAACACAAGTACAGAGGCTCTCCACCCCACTCAGATTTTCATGTGCCGAGTCCAAGCCGACAGAAGGAAATGTGACATTTTAAAAGGACTCCTCCTATTTACTTAAATCTATCCTCCTTGTTATAAAGATCCATCCATTTTCTTCTGCTTATCCTGCAGCTGGGATAGGCTGTTACGAAGATGACATATCAAAATTAATACTTTGCCAAGTCCATTCATGTTTCAAACACTTCTAATACCAGTCTCAGAGCAAAGGTTTACCCAGCTGGAAAGATTTATTTCACAATAATTTGGCAGGATAAACAAATGCAAGCGAAATCTGAGACATGCTGATTAATAAGCATCAATTATCAGATAGTAAAAGCAGTCATTACATTTCCAGGAAACAATATGCTGAATGCACGTTTTTACTGAATGAAGCTTGCTTGAAAGGGGAGAAATATTTCTGATGAGCTACTGTAGCAGATGTTTAAGGTTTCACTGGACTCTCCTCATTAGCAGTTAATTATATACTCTTAATAGACTCCACTCATAGATACATTACTATAAATACTAAGACCAAATAAAATAAAATAAGACCTTATTCACAAGCAAAGACATACTGAAATACATTTCAATTACAGGTATGCATATTTTGGTACAATATAGCTTAAACGGGTTTCATTAATTATCTGTGTATAATTACATATATAATTATATTTAGCCACTATTCTTCTCATAGATGTGATATAGCTAAAATACTCCTAAATAATATAATATGAATAGTGTTTGGCTCAAAGAGGCTTGTGTAAAACCAAAGAAAAGTTGTTAAAACCTGGTTTAAACTTAAAATACAATTAAAACCTGAGTGTTCTCAGAAAGGCAACACATTAAAATTCTGTGCCTCCTTTCTGCACTACGTATATTTTCTTTAGCAATTTAAAGAAAATCTTTCCCTGATTTGACTTGTTAATGGGATCTCTTTAGCCTACAACACATAGAATATCAGTGACTTGATCCCTGATCCACGCACCTGATCCTGGTAAATTTATGTGAAAGGCGCTTGAAAGTGACTCAGGAAAGACGACGTATACTGTTCACGTGCAACCTGTGCAGCCCGCCGGTGCCAGAGCACACTGGCTTAGTCTATTACAAACTGCAACCACACGGGTCTTGACCTTTTGTCAGACTCACCAACCTATGTCACAAAAGTCTGTGCAGGCTTGCTGTCACATGTTGTCGCCCATCTTTTCTGAAAGAGCCATGAGCCTCAACAAATCGAATTCCTGCTCCTTCAGAGACACGAACATTTCAATAATGACTTCTGTGTTTTGTCTGCATCTGCACAACCAGAGGGGGGAGAAAGAGACAGAGAGAGAGGGAGACAGAGGATTGCTGCTGCCTGCTGTGGCTTTTGTGTGGGTGCTGCCGCTTTGGAGGCGGCGGAACAGTGGAGCGTCTGATGAAACCATCTCAGGTCGGAACAAACGGCACTGAATGGGAATGTTTGATTTGGTCTGGGCTGTCTCTGGACAGACGGCACAGCATTGCAGAGAGGGAAATTCAATAAGAGATGGAGTGAAAAGCTAGAGACAGTGAGGGGCAGGGAGTGAAAGAGAGACAGAACGCACCTTTATATCATCCCTGGATGATTTGAAAGCCTGAGGAACAAAGGAATCACTCTCGATGGCCTCAATGTCCTTTATCCTTCGCACTTGCTCCTCCAGAGAAGTTCCCTCTGAAACACATGTAACACAGAAAGAAGCACATACACATCCAGAAACTGACACACATGTGTACACACACACACACACACACACACACACACACACACACACACACACACACACACACACACACACACACACACACACACACACACACACACACACACACGTGTGCCAGCCAATCCTTGTCATGATCTGAAAGGCACTGGATTTCATGGGGATTGGGCTATGGCTCTGTATAATGCCCTCTGACACATACAATAAAAATATCTGATATTCCTCTATTTTAATCTTGGCCTCCATGAAAAAGGGACTCTTGCTTAGCCAAGGGCATAGAGTTCCTACAAAAGCTAAAGAAGGGGGAAAAAATACTAACAGGATAATAGCCAGACAGTGAATTACACTCAGATAATGCATTCTAAAATAATCAAAAATATGAACACAAACTCATTGCAAAGGAATTTCATTATGGAGACTAAATGTGATTAGGTTTCATACAGTTTTCATGCATCAGAAAGTATTTTGCTTGGGCTTGTCCAATCAAACAAAGAGACACAAAGGGTTTCAATAAATTACTCTTGGATATAAACACACCAGGATTCTGCATATCAGATAATAAAATCATTTCAAGAATTTGAGAGCTGTCTTTGTAGCGTAGGAGGGCAAAAATAGGTGTGCCGGGAAAGTTAGCAACAGGGAAAAAAAAAAAAAAAAAAAAAAAAGAGTCTGAATGCTGCTATTATTCTCTGGCTGTCAATCTTTCTACTGATCAGTCAATATTCATCCCTCTCTCCCCCATCCATCCGTCCTCTCCTGCACTCTCCCATCTCTCTATCTGTCAATCCAGCAGACATCCATGTTTCTCTGCTGCACTGATGTAGGCTGTGTCGTGAAAACAAGTACACAAATGTGCGCGCTCACACACACACACACACACACACACACACACACACACACACAGACACACACAGACACACACAGACACACAGAACGGGATACAGGAACTGGGACACAAGTGCTTCTGCATGCATACATGTTCGCAAACTTACATACTTACACTTGTGGCTTGCATAAATCTGTACATGCATCACAGTCCTACTACTACACACTCACACACACTCTCACTTTGTGCATTTGGAGCTAATAGCAGGAATTAATTCAATCCATTAGCAGCTACAGAAAGGGTGTCACAACAGATATTCATGGCCCTGGTGTTTAATGAATAAATGAATATTTGTTCCAGCTTTCACAGCAAAGCGTCACACACTATCAAACACATACACACACACACACACACCCTATTAAAGTTCATAATAGCACTCAAACAAACTCGGTTTTGATTTTAATGCAGTGCAGAATTGGACAAGTGAATGACAAGTGGAATTAAGCCTTCCTATATGACAGACTATCAGCTTGTCATCCTGTGCGGGAAGATGTGAGCATAGACGCATTGCACAGCAGCTCCAAAAATAGTCATTACCTTGACTGGGCTGCTAGATGAAGTCTGAACACTGGCCCAATATCCTCTTCAAGACTGTGGCCTGTCCTTCACACCACTATCACCACTGCTCACTGCACAAGCATTCGTGTGCTCGGATGACAACTAATGCCTGTGACTGGCCGACAATTCATTAATTCAGCACATTAATTTGCTTTTTTTAATTACCCCTTCTCTGCTGTCCTTTGAGCATGAACACCCTATATAAACAATCACCACACAAACAGCCACACTGACATGTATCCCCACACACACACACACACCCCATATCTGCTAGCATCTCTTTGGCAGGCCCGTCTGTTGCTGGGCTGTCCGTGCGTGCTGCAGGAATCCATTAAGAGCTCAGACTTTTTGACAAACACATTATTGGTAGATAAAATGACTTCCATATGCTGTTTGTCAGATGTCAGCGGGAAAAGATATGTATTTCATGAGAAAATCAAAAATAATGGACTTTGAGTGCGGGCCTAGCAAGCGTAGAGGCAGACAAAAATCAATACTCTAGCTGGGTGAGCGCACTCTGCAGCTCAGAGAGGTCAAAGTTGATATTTAATATTGACACATTATCTGGCAAATTAATTTAACAGGTCGACTCGATTGTCACCGCATTAGGAACGCGTCTCTGTCAGTGACGAGAGGAGGATGAAGTGAAAGCAGATAGAGAGGAAAAACAGACACAGAAAATGAGACGGAAAGCAGAAGGAACAAAAGTAGACAATTAAATGCACAGTATGCACTGCTTTAAATTAAGTTATTTCTTTATCTCTCAGTAGCATCTGTCTGGATTCTCAAATGCACTACAACCATTACTTTGACCGAGGAAATGGAATTAAAAAGAAAAAAAAAGTCAAACTTTTCTTATGCATCTACAGATTTGAATAATGGATAGTGACAAAGCAATGTATGTCAGCGTGTGTTTGTGTCCTTGCATGATGACATCCACGGGTGTGTGCGTGTGCGTGTGTGTGTGGACGCTCTTAGGAGTCAGAAAACTCACTTGCCGTCTCATTACTGAAATTAGTTAGATAGACAGCGGTGCTGATGAGTGGCTCAGAATCAATAGGCTATTGTTCGCTCTAAATAGCTGTTTGTCCACTTCATTGATTAAGACCCAAAGACGGGGAGAGAAAATCAAACCAGCAAATGGAAGCAGATTTCAGCTCATCTCCTTCAGCCTTGAAGACGAGAGCGTTCTGCAGCAGTTGCGCTTCACTGCCAGAAGAGGGAACTCTTCAACAACACATGTCTATACGAGAGCCGAAGCCCTGGCATTGTCTTTTTGTATACTTGACTTTGGTCTGCTGTTTGTCAATCACGAACAGCAGAGCTGAATATATTACTGCTGCTGATTAATTCCAGTAATTGACTGACCTAGCGTGCCTTCTAAAGTACCGTAGCACTTGCTTTGTAAATAAATAAGTAAAAGGAAAATAAAATGCTTGCTTAACTGAACTGTTGCAAACTGTGGCAAATCTTTGGAATTATATGGCAGGGAACTTAAAGACAGTTAATGATTTTATTAAAATCAATAGGTCGAAGCAAAGCAAAGCCGGAGCTTCTGTATTTACGATGGGTAGTATAGTGTGAGAAGAACAATAATTATATTTGTGAGTCTTCCAGTTTATAAATGTCAATGTTTAATCAAAGAATAAAACATTTTTGAAAATGTAAATTAAAAAGATTCAAATTCACATGCTTAAAATACATTTTCATACCAGTTTATTTGTTCACAGCACAGCGCAGTTTTAAGTACCAAATCCGTGTATTGCAAACCCAAATCCTTACAAAGACGTCGGGATAAACATTTATCCAACTTTTGTATCCCATACCCGACTTTCAAATGTGCACGTATCCATGCTTGCACATCACCGCATCTCTCAGAGTCCCAGGTTTCAATAATGCGCCTCTCTCTCCTCTGCCCCCCTGCACTGCACTAAAGATGTGTAATTCAATGCTCAATTTAGGCCTGTCTCAGTGGAGATTTTTTTGCCTGCTAATTGATAGAAATTAAGCCATTAATCAAGCCACTAGCCATCATTCAACCCAGGGAAGATGAATACAAACTTTCATAATAACCACCTTCCCCATTTTAGCCCTCATTAGCATTAATTTTTAATGTAATTATGCTATTCTTTTACACTGAGCTCATAAATTACTGCTCTTTTGTTGCTGGCTGGCCTTGTAAAATCCAAAGTAATGCTTTGTAGTCTGATCTTTAAGGCAATTACTGGCTTCTTCACTCTTTTATCTCCCTGCATTTCCAATAACCTGCTCTCTAATGATTTATCTCCGCTGCACCCCCCCCCCCCCCCCCCCCCCTTCCCCCACCATCATCCCCTTCCTCGCTCTTTCTCTCACTCTGCACCAGCGGCCAAATGCCCAGCTGCCAGCCTCCGCCTCCAATCCCCCATCCGCCCACATTCTCCCCATCTCTTTTCAGCAGCCCCAGATACATTTGGGGATGCACAAAAACACATGCAAGGATGCCTGCCTCCACCAGCTTAACTATATTAACGCACCACACTCACACGTGTATGAGGACATTCTGTGTGTGTGTGTGCAGTAACTTTGTTTACTTTCTCCTTAAAGTAATTTTCTATCTCCCCCTTCATTAGTAAATATCCAGCTCCAGCAATGGTGACAACACCCAGGGAATGCCAAGGTAAGAGACTGCCGCTGCATCTCTCTCTCTCTTGGCTGGTCTCCTGTGGGCCTTACCTGTAGGCTAACTGCTCTTGTTTATGTAACCCCTGAGCTGAGTAAATTCACACATGAATGCATGCACGCACACAGGCGCACACTCGCCGAGCTTGGCATCAAACAGCTGAGTTAAGCTTAGCAGGGCTGTGTGCTAGGGGCGATAGAGGGGCTCCGGTCTGGCCCTGTTCTCAGCAGCAGCATCCTGGCTGCATCAAAGTCTTTACTGTATGATTCTCCAGGCCCAAACAACAGCCTGCTCCGATACATGACTGGGAATTGGACTAAATAACAACAACAGGAAAAAAATAAAGAAAAGGTTACTTATTAAAATCATCGGCACAAATTGACTGTCTGGAAGACATTTTATTATATGGATGAGGATTTCAATGTTGCTGCTAATGAGATATTTTGTCCTGTCCTACATAGGTCCAGAACCATAGAGTCAGACCTATTGTTTTACTTATGGATGGAAAGCCAGATAAGCAACTTAAGTTATTAAAAAAGGTGTCTGGTGTGGGCCTTGGTTGGGTAATACTTTTAGACTGTATCGATTACAGAACACTGACAGGTTCTGATGTCAGCCCTGGAAATGTATCAAGTGGCTAATGAGCAGCTATTAGACCCATCGATTTGCTGATTTCAATTGATAGCTAGCAGGCCAAAGCTGCACATCAATATTTGCATAACTAATACCTTGTAGCTTAAGGGACAGAAAAACAAGAGTTCAATGAGTAAGGAACACAAAAAAGAAAGTCAGAACTAGAGAAAAAAGGAGATATATTGAGAGCAAGAAGGCACGGAGATGAGGATAATGAGAAATGACAAAAATAGATCAGCAACATCCTCTGTGTGAATTTCTAGGTTACAAGGCAGTAGACCACCAAAGGTGGCGTTACAGCATTGACAAAATGTGATGCTGATGCCTGTGGTGGCCTGGGGTCAACGGATCACATTAAAAAAAAAAAAAAAGGAAAACTGTGACAGTCTGAGCCAGATGTCCTGAGTCTCTCCCCAGGGAGTGTGCGTATACGTATATATGAGTTTGTAAGTGGGTATGTGAGCAGAGAGATGTCCACTGACAGAGCAGGTGGCTAAGCTAGTCTAATGTGGATTCCCATGAGACCACACTCACACAAAAAATGTAGTCTCTCATATATTACCCACCACCACCCCCTTCAAAAAAAAAAAAAAAAGGCACGTCTTTATAACCCATGTCTTCCAACAATGCATCATCCACTACAGTACAAACACAGGCCAAGTGATCCCCTGCGGTGCTCAAATTGTTATCAGTGTCAACCGGTCTCTGTGGAGTTTTCTGTCCTGTCAACTCCTGTCACAGTCATCAAAGGCCTGTCACACGTCACTAATACTCATTTGTCTTATTAAAACCACCCTGATAGAAACACTAAGGTAAAACTTAGCAAACAATATATATGACTGTACTCTTTGGATCAAATGGCCTTGAGCATAATTTGACCTTAGCATTACATGCGATATGTTTATATAATCTTATGTGATATCTATTTGGCATGAGGAAATGAAGAGCAGCTGGTGACTGAGTGTCTCGCTCTCTCTCTCTCTCTCTCACACACACACACTTTCGTAGCATCTCCTGCTGATAGTGATCTCCCACTCTCCAGTCAATAAAGGTCTGAATGATGAATTAAAGACCCAAACAACCTGCTAATGACAGGATGACATGGCAGCCACGCGCCATGCTTGGATATCTTCTTCTATATCTCCACTCCTCCCTCTCTACTCACCCTTTTCTCTCTTCTCTGCCATTCAAGCTCCCCATTCTGCTCACCTATCCTCTCCTCAACTGACCCCTATTGTCTATTTACTGTATACTCCTGTTATGACAATTAAATCCGTGCACTTAGTCTCTTTTTGTCTGTGTCTCGATAGGTCAAAGTCTATGTTTCTATCCATGCAGCAATCATGCTGTGATGCACACAGACTCTAATAATAAGGAATGATGCTGCATCTATTTGTTTGATTCTAGAATTAAGTGACAGCTCTAAAAATCCTACACAATGTTTGTTTCTCTGTGTGTATGTGCACTCACCAGACACTTTCTTAGACACACCTTGTTAGTACCCCCCCCCCCGCCTTTAGTCATCTGAACGGCCTTAATTCTTTGTGGTACAGATTCAGCAAGGTGCTGGAAAGATGCGTTAGAGATTTTGGTCCATACTGACATGATAACATCACACATTTGCTGCAGTTGTCAGCTGCACATCCATGATGTGAACCTCATGTTCCACAACATCGCAAAGGTGCTCTATTGGATTGAGAGCTGCTGATTGTAGAGGCCAACTGAGTACAGTGAACTCATTTTCATGTTCTGGAAACCAGTTTGAGATGATCTGAGTTCGTGACATGGTGAATTATCCTACAGGACGAAGCTATCAGAAGATGGGTACACTGTCGTCACAAAAGGATTGATATGGTCAACAACAATGCTCAAATAGGTTGTGGTATTTAAATGATGCTCAATTTGTAATAAGGGGCCCAGAGTATATCAAGAAAATATCCTCCACACCATTACACCACCACCAGCCTGAATTGTGGATACAAGGCAGGATTGATCTGTGCTTTCATCATGTTATTTACACCAAATTCCAACCCTACAATCCAAATGTTGCAGCAGAAATCGAGACTCATCAGACCAGACAACATTTTTCCAAGCTTTCGCCATCAAATTTTGGCGAACATGTGTAAACTGCAGCCTCAGTTTCCTGTTCTTAGCTGACAGAAGTGGCACCTGGTGTGGTCTTCTGCTGCTGTAGCCCATCTGTTTCAAAGTTCAATGTGATGTGTGTTCAGACATGCCTCCATTGTAACCAGGTTGCAATGATTTGAGTTAGTGCTGCCTTCCTATCAGCTCAAAGCAGTCTGGCATCAACAAGGCATTTTCTCCCAGAGAACTGCCACTCACTGGATATATTCTCTTTTCAGACCATCCTCTTTAAACCTTAGAAATGGTTGTGTGGGAAAAATCCCAGGAGATCAGTGGTTTCTGAAATACTCAGACCAGCCCGTCTGACACCAATAGCCATGCCACATTCAAAGTCACTTAAGTCCCCTTTCTTCCCCATTCTGATGTTTAGTTTGAACTTCAGCAGGTCATCTTGATCATGTCTCCATGCCTAAATGCACTGAGCTTCTGTCATGTGATTAGCTAATTAGATATTTGTGTTAATATCAAAGTGGTTAGTAAGTTGTATGTTTGTATATGTACATCATACAAATTCCTACACTTCTCAAAGAACTTTGATAAGCCATTAAAAAGTGCTTTGAGAATTGTAGAAAAATGTTATATAAATACCTGTCCATTCACAATTTCGCAGATAAAAATAATACAAATAATTACAAATATGCCATCTGCATTACAACTCAAAGTATTTACTTTTGCAATTAACTATTCATCATAGAAGAAGAGAGGAATGTTTATTGTTGACATACTTTTCACTTTCAGGGCTGTAACATTTCATTTGAAAGATGAGTTAAAGAGCATTATGTATATTTTCTAAGTTATCTGTTTATCTGAAATCCTAATCAAGTCCTGTAGGTTCCTGCTGATTTGACTGTGCAATGCTGGCTACAAACAAAGGGGGATAACTAAAACCAGGTGAGTGCTTTTCTCTTGTTGAGTGTGTTAGGGAGAAAAAAAAAATAGTATGAGTGTTAGTCGATGTTCTGAGCCTGGGCAGCATCACAGAATTTCATTAAATAGTGACGCTTTCACAGGCTGACTGGTGAGATCTTCAAGATCACTGCCACTTTCTCTGTTGACAGTCTGAAATGGGGGGATTGTTGCATTCCTAAAAATGTAGTCTCCCTATATTCAATCAATTTATCACAGAGTTTAACATTTTGCTGCTCGTATGAACCTTGCTATTTTATGGACATTGTGAGCATAATGCAGAAAAAAAGAAGATTTCCCAAGAAACCCACCGATTTAGGATGTGAGGAAAAATGTATTTTAAGAGCAAATGTGTTAAACACACACTGTATCTATACTGAACACAGAACAGGAGGTGAACACGTAAAATATATATATAAGGCCAATGTACCTTAAATATATTTCAAATGTTTTTCATTTATTACTTTTCAGTAACCTTGAGTACAATAATTGAAGCACAGTGCTGTTTTAGTGTGATTAGAAATACAGAGTACCGCCCTGCCCTTTACCAGAAATAACAAGCATTTGACTGCATTAACTTGATTTTAAACTAGTGTGTGTGTGTGTGTGTGTGTGTGTGTGTGTGTGTGTGTGTGTGTGTGTGTGTGTGTGTGTGTGTGTAGGAAAAAGTGCAGCAGTCTCCATTTTTCAATCCCAGGCTGGTCAGCAGCTCTTTTATGAACAACTCTATAATTACAGAAACACTGAGCAACTAATTACTTAATTGGAGCAAGGTCTTTAAAATGAAAGTGATGTAATCAGAATCCTGGAAACAGACTCAAACACGGGTACATGACCACCAACCCACAAACAGGCATGTGCGTGTACACACACACACACACACACACACACACACACACACACACACACACACACACACACACACACACACACACACGTGACCTACAGTGTTCTTGACATGCAGCCATCAAGCAAGCAGCTCTTTCCCCTTAGTTGAGTTGTAATTGAGTCTCCCTTTAACTCTGCTGGTTGTAACTGTGTGTGTGTATGTGTGTATGTGTGTGCATTATAGAGGGTGATACAGGAAAAGCGACAGGGTCCTGTTTGTGTGGTCTGCTACAAACTATATTAGTAAAGGTCATGGCAGTGTGTGTATGTGTGTGTGTGTCTGAGTAGCAATTAATTAGGCAAATGTCCCCCTACCTCCTCCTCTCTTGACCTCAGTTGTAGACTAATAACCTTGGCTCTGTGTAGAGCATTACTCTCCTTTATGCCACATTATTGGGGGGAACTGTGCAAAATAACTAAAAAAAGTGACATTATTATGTTGAAGTAAATCCCAAACTCCTCACTGTAAATGACTCTCTCTAATTATCTAAATTAATGGAAGATAAGTTTTCTGATTGTACTGTCCAGCCAGTCCTAGATTTCTATAAACAGATACCTGCAATATAACAAATTTTAATTTTACTGAAAGCTTTCTGGTTTCTCTTTGTAGTTCGAGTAGTATGTGCCAATCATGTTTGAGTGGGCTTTGTGTACATACAAGCAAATGGTCTTTAAGCTTTTTAAAATTTATCTACATTTATATTCAGACATTTAAACACACACTGAGCAGGAAATCTTGGCACAGACTACGGTTATCTGTTGTCTAGATATCTGCTGGATACACTGCAAGCCCCACAATATTGGCCATTGCCTCAAGCTGTCAAACCTTCAGAAAGAAAAAAAAAAAAAAGCTGCCTGGTGTCCTGATTAAATCAGTAACATGTTTGTTACCTGTCAGCTGTACAGTTTGTGAGTGAGGGGTTAGAGAGTCATGCGCCATGGCTAGTTGCTCAAGCATTAATAGTGTACAATTTTTTTGCCATGACACTGACACTTCACCTATACTTTCTACAGTGCACCCAACTATGACCAGCTCGTAAAATGTACCTCTCACTAGCTAGGTAGCAAACCTTACGAGTTCTGCGTGTCTGTAACATTAATGGACAGCATTCATTTCTAGCTAAAAAGTGTTACGTTCCTCTTAAAGTCCCAGATTAAAGGTGACAAAAGTCTGCCAGCAACCACAGTACAAAAAATGGACGCAGCTTTCAGGTTTGAAAAATTAGGCCAATTAACCCTGCATTCTATCTGAAGGCCACCAGATGGCAATAGCTGTGGTTACAAGAAACCTTCCAATTCTAGAGAAATCTGAGGGAAAACAGCTTTCTGACTTGACCTCTAAACACTTTCCTGCTGATTTTCTTAATATAAAATTAAGTCTAATTTGTAAATCTTGGTCATACTATGTTTCAAAATGGAGCATTACCTGTGGTATGTTCATTGGTTAACAACTTATAATTGCCAAGTTGTTAACCAATAGGAAAACTGTTTCACAGTAAGTCCCACCCCTCCTCATCACATCTGTTTGTTTTTTTTTTAAAACCAAGATGGCGACTTTGGAAATCTCAAGGCTTCAATTCGGAATGTCAGAAACAAAACTAATGGATGATGTCATGGTAGCTACATCCATCTTTTACACTGTCTATGCCAGCAACTAGACAGAAACAGTGGCAGTCTAACTTATCAAGTCTATGAGATCTGCCAAGAAAACATAGTGCCAAGAAAACATGTGATGATAGTTATGATCATATATTTTTTGCATCACCTCAATCAACTTAAAACTGATGTTACTGTTTGTTCCTGTCCAGTATATTCCTGAGTATCATGACAACCTTAATTATTAAACATACATATCTGAATGAAGAAACCCAAGTGTTACTCTAATGTAGCTAATGTCAGTCTGCCTAGATGCTCACTTCTAACCCAGTTTTGTAATAAATAGAGAAGCACAGTTTTTTTTTTGTTTGTTTTTTTAACTGTGAGCTCAAATACAGATTTATATTCTACATGAACATCTACAGTAGGAGAGTTTACTAAAGACAAACAGTCTGGAAGAAAGGAGCATACAGAGTCTGAATCCATGTATAGAACAGTGCATCCTATGTGAATTTAAAATTGCCAGCAGTATTATTGCATTACTTTTTAAAATAAAACTGTTTTGTTTGCGGACAATATATGCTCATCTTAAAAACACCCATCTCACACACACACAGACTGTGAGCACAGCCTCGACTTCATTCCAGGCATTCCAAAAACACAATCGCTCACACTACATTTATAAAAAGATACACACACAGGCATATACACACTTAAGCGACCTCTGATGTCAATGACGAACTTTGCAGGAGCTACCACATGGCCACAGCCACCCAGGATGCCAGCACTTTGACCTGCAAGAGTCTGTGGGTGTGTCTAATCACAGCAGTCTGACCACCCTGTTAGGCTGTGCATGATCATGTCCAGACATACAAACGTGTGTGTGTGTGTGTTTGTGTGTGTGTGTTGGGAAGCCATTTTTCACATACTAGAAATGTTATTAGTCAGGGGGTCAAACTGCTGGTGTAATGCTAACCCAATGATCCTAAACCTTGGCCAAAATGTTCATATCACTCAACATTTTTTAATCAAATTGTGTAAAATTACTCTTAATCACTAAAATCATTTGCTGGAACCTGATTAAATATTTGAGTGTTATGTCAGTTTTTAATTTTAATTTAATCAAGAAGGAAGTCCATATTAAGTATCTAATTTTCAACAAATTTTCTCAAAGCTGTCATTAATCTAAATGGAAAGGAGAGGAAATCTGGAATAAATATCAGGCCTGTGACTCAATGCAAAGTTGCTGAACGTACATCGGTTTACTGGCAGCAGGTTAATTGATAAGGGTGCCCCGAGAAACGATTACCAATCACGGAGGGTAAAAGGGTGCTGTCAATCATCTGACTGCTTGACCTGAATGAACAGAGGATGGAAGCTTGCATGGTCAATTTCTGTTGTAATCTAGCCTATGGCAGAGATAGCCCAGCTGCTATCGAGTCAAACATGTCATTCCATAGATATCCTTGTAGAAATGATTAAGTTGTAGGCTCCATAGCGGTGGATTTGACAGTCACACTGGGTGGCATCGGCATCCCATTACCCTGGGACAACAAGGGGTCAAATGGGGTTACCAGAATTCGGCATTCACCTCCACACCTTCGTGGGACCAGCAGCGCTTAGGACAGGCGGGTCACCTAATCACCTTCCTGAGACATCTCTTAGGGAAAAGGGGGGGCGAGAGGTAGGGGGGGGGGGGGGGAATCAACTTTAAATTTGCAGTGATGAAAAATCAATAAAGCAGTAATTGCTTGGCTTATCACCATGTAATGAAACAAATTGGGAGGAGAAGGAAGGCAAGGAGAGGGCTGGCTTGTATGCTGCATGCCAGGGCTTTTTTGGCTGCAGAGTGTGCAGCACAGAGTAGAACGGGAGAGGGGGGGAGAGAGAGAGACAGGGAGAGAGAGAGAGAGAGCAAGAGGGGGGGGGAGACGAGTTTGGGCTTCAGTGGGCCAAGGCAAGGAAAAAAGGTCTCCTCGTGATAATTAAATCTTCTCACACTGATTTTCTGCCAAATTTATTTCCCCAGGGACCATAACTCTGATTCAGTGCTTACAAGCCTTGCATAACTAATCATTTCAACGTGGGGGGAACCACAAACCTGAATGAATAGGGAGGAGAGAGGAGCAAATAAAAGAGAGATGGCTAGACTGTATCTGTAGCACTATTCATCTCCAAATCAATCATTATGTAGGCAGGACAAAAATCATGAAGAAAAAAAAAAAAAAGTGGAACTGTGTTCTGTAAGACTGTGTTTGAAAAACCATTTAAAGTTAAGGTGTAATTGATTGTCAATATGCTCCCTATTCCACTTTCTATGTGGTGCTATACTGGCAGAAAACATCCTTTAATTCCTGGAACAAATGGAGCCCATGAAGCCAATGAAGTGTCGGTTCAATATTCCTCTGACTGTTCCTGGCATGATTGTGTTGAACATAATAACACAACAAATAAGGCCATTTATCTGAAGTAACGACAGGAGATGAGACTAACTCCACTAATCAATACCGAATCGATACAAACCAGATTTTCTTACATCAAAATCACTGAGACAGATCTTCCTTCAGTGTAGAGTGCACAAGAGCAATACAGCGCCTCCCTCGAGTCCTCAGGTAGATCATATAGCCAGTGGAAAAGAACACAGATTTAAAAAAAAAAAAAAAAGAAAAAGTATGAAGGCATATTCTGAGGGAGAGTGCTGGGAACTATAATTATAGTCTGGCAAAATTCCTCTTATTGAATCCTTATGTTTTAGTTAATATGATTAGATCACGGACACCAGATCACTCGTGTTTACCAGCAGTTGAATTTCACCGCTTGTCCTTCAAGTGATGCCGCTCGGCGAGGTAGCGAGGCACGCCACACCACGGCTCCGGTAATTAAAACATTTAAAGCAGAGGCAGCCCCCCATGCTCCGAGGGTGTGATATGGGGGTCACGCGCCTGTAGATTCTAATTTGCGCGCCATTTGTATTCATGACAGGCACGTGCTAAATATTTAACAGCAGCCTGGCAGGAGTTTTGTATTGTTAGGCTTTCCAGGTCAAATAATTTGATTTCAAGGCAGATTACATTAAGCGTCAATGTCCAAGCCACCACTCTCACTTGCCTCTCATTTCCTGTCTTTTATTACAGCCGAGATAGGCCAGAACTGAAGGGATATGGCTTTGGATTATACAAGAGCTTGTTATCCATGGATTAGTTATTATTTTCAATTAGAAATGGGATCACATCATTTATTATGGACACCCACACCAGTACTGCATGCGGACGTTTGTGCGCAGAGCTGAAATTTTAGCTGACTGCCAAATTGTTTAGCACAGTATGTAATCATACCTAAAAAGAGAGCTATTATATCAGACAAATTACAGTGAAGGCATATTCACCCTTAATGATTCAGTTATATTGATTGTCCTTGACTGAAGTATCCTTCAATTAGAAAGGGTGTTTATTCTCATTCACTCTTTCTTCTATATGTAGAACAAGTAAGACAGGAAACCAAATCCAGACATTTTCTGTTTCAGCCGAGGCCCTGTGGTGATTGACAACAGAGCTAGTTAAATGGTGATGAGGCGTTAATGGATGCTGGGTCGAGGGGGGTGGGGGGCTGGAGGGGGGCCCGCGGTTGAATATTTAATGGTCATATAATTCCGGAACAGAGACACACTCACAGACAGGTACACACCCAACCCGTGACCTGTCCTACACACAGCGTAATTAGGGAAACAGTCCTTTCGTTTAACTGCCAAAAGAGCAAACGGTAGGTATATATTCCCCTAATGATATGGGTTAAAGAGCTATTATACGTCTCATTAAAATATATGATCTCCCAATCTGGTGGTGGTTTGAGGTAATGGGGAGAGTGCAGGTTCGGGGCTAAAATACCATCTGCAGGCTATAGGCTAGTGTCCAATCCACAAATACATAATTATGAATGTTGAAGAATGGCTGCACAAATGAAAATATGTTTCTGTCAGAGCTTTATAAAAGGACACATATGGTCCAGATTTCACAAGACAATAGTGTTCAGAGTGTGTGGTTTTTGGACTCTTTTCAAATAGCATTTCAATCTGAAGGAATGAATTGGGGTCATCGAAAATTTGACAAATTTAAATGTCAGTGAGTCAATGTGCTTCCTCTTTTTGTCTAACACAAAAGCAAGAACTCATATAACATCTTAATCAAACCTAATGAGGCTCGGCATGATGAAAAACATTAGTACAATTACACCATCAAACTTTTCCATTTCCAGATTGGAGAATACACCTGCAGAGACTGAAACCGTGCCTGAAACTGAATAGTTTCTGCTGTTAAGCAGAAGTTCTGCACTTCTGCTTATATATATATATATATATATATATATATATATATATATATATATATATATATATATATATATATATATATATAAATAAAATACACTATAAATACAACACTGTGCAAAAGTCTTGGGCCACCCCTCATTTATCTATATTTTGCCAGGAAAATGGGAAATAGATGCAGCAATTTACTGATTTACTGATTTCTTGTCATTTCTTTCAGTCATCTTCAGGAACAGTTCTCCAGGCTTCTTGAAGAACATTCAAAGTTCTTCTTTAAATGTTTGCTGCCTTTTGTTCTCTTCTCTGTCAAGTTGATCCCACACTGCTTCAATAATGTTGAGGTCTGAGCTTTGAGGAGACCAGTCCACGACTGATAGTGTTCCATTGTGTGTTTTTCTATCCAGGTATGCTTTTACTGCATTGGCAGTGTGTTTGGGATCACTGTCATGCTGAAAAATGAAGCTGCTGCCAATCAGATGATTTCCAGTACTGCATGATGGATCAAAATCTGACGGTACCTCTCTGTGTTCTTAATTTTGTGTTCGTAAATTCCCAACACCACAAACCATGACAGAACATCCACTGTTTTATATAGATGGCTGTAGACACTCACTGTTGTACCTCTCTCCTGACATCCTCCGTCCATACTGATGATGATTTGAACCAAAAATTTCAGATTTGGATTCATCACTCCATAACTGTCACTACTGATTTTCAGTCCAGTTCTTGTGTAATTTGGCATACCTCAGTCTTCTCTCCCCCTTTCCCTTCATTAATAATGGCTTCTTGACAGCCACCCTTCCATTGAGGCTTAAGCAAACAGTAGATGGATCAAATAAGGTCAGATGTACACTATATTGCCAATCTAATAATTTCATTCAGGTGTTCTAATCACTTCCATGGCCACAAGTGTATAAAACCGAGCACCTAGGCATACAGACTGCTTCTACAAGCATTTGTGAAAGAATGGATAATTTTCAGGAGCTTAGTTAAATCCAGCGTGGTACTGTGATAGGATGCTATCTGTGCAACAAGTCCAGTGGTGAAATTTCCTCACTATTAAATATTCCACAGTCCACTGTGAGTGGTATTATAACAAAGTGGAAGCAACTGGGAACGACAGCAACTCAGCCACTAAGTGGTAGGCAATGTAAAATCACA
Organism: Archocentrus centrarchus; assembly: GCF_007364275.1. NCBI lineage: Eukaryota > Metazoa > Chordata > Actinopteri > Cichliformes > Cichlidae > Archocentrus > Archocentrus centrarchus. The sequence continues at coordinate 26,141,052 of NC_044358.1, read as the reverse complement.
GACAGGGGTCAGCGGATGCTGAGGCTCATAGTGTGCAGATGTCAGCAACTTTCTACAGAGTCAACTGCTACAGAACTCCAAACTTCATGTGGCCTTCATATTAGCTCAAGAACAGTGCATAGAGAGCTTCATGGAAAGGGTTTCCATGGCTGAGCAGCTGCATCCAACCCTTACATCACCGAGTGCAATGCAAAGCGTCAGATGCAGTGGTTTAACCCTCTAACACCGGGCGATTGTCGCTGAAGTACCCGTCACCTGCCCTTACTTGCCGTGAACAGCTGTTCAACAGCTGGAACGTATCACCGCTGAGACATCAGATCAAACATATTTTGAATTACCGTAATTACGTGACTATTTGGCCTATCGTAAAAATTCTGTTTCTGAAAGCTGAGAAATTGTGTTTTGCATCCAACATAGGGTTATTACAGTAATTTTTTCTGGAATTTTGCCAACAGCGGCACTTTTGAAGTATGTTCTGTCGCCGGCGACAGGTTCAGTATTACAAGGGTTAAAGCATGCTGCCACTGGACTCTAGAGCTGTAGAGATATGGCAGTAGCCAGAAGACTGGTACTTTTCTGAATGCATTGTACCAAGTGTAAAGTTTAAAGTTGGGGGGGGGTTATTGTGTGTCTCAGCTCCTTAGTTCCAGTGAAAGGAACTCTTCAGCATACCAAGACATTTTGGACAATTTCATGCTCCCAACTTTGTGGGAACATGACTGTGCACCAGTGCACAAAGCAAGCTCCATAAAGAGGAGGCAGAACTTGACTGGCCTGCACAGAGTCCTGACCTCAACCCAACAGAAACCCTTTGGGGTGAATTAGAGCGGAAACTGCGAGCCAGGCCATCTCGTCCAATGTCAGTATCTGACCTCACAAATGCACTTCTGGAAGAATGGTGAAAAATTCCCATACACACATTCCTAAACCTTGTGGAAAGCCTTCCCAGAGGAGCTGAAGCTGTTATAGCTGTAAAGGGTGGGCCGACATCATATTAAACCCTATGGATTAAGAACGGGATGTCACTCAAGTTCATCTGCGTGTGAAGGCGAAGATAAGCGAATACTTTTGGCAATATAGTGCATCTCTCAGGTTTTTGCTGGATTTTTTTCCCAATTTCTTAAGGACATGACTTTGAGATACTGTTCATCTGCTATAAATAGTTTTTTTTTAGCCTTGCCACTTCTTTTGTACTCAGCTTGTCCAGTTTCCTCAAACGTTTTAAGGATAAATGGTGCACCATGCTGAGATATGCCAAATTTTTTGGCTAATTGCTATTTGGGTACTACCTTGTTGATATAAAAATACTTTAAGTCTGTGAAACTGTGTTACCTTTGGGATTTTTCATAGATTCAACTACATAAATGGGAAAAAATGTGTTTTTGTGACAGGCTGCTAGTTCAGACTCGGAGTTAGATGCCTTTTTTATGATTGAATGATTCACAGGACAGTTTAAGTGGTTCAACCAACCAACAAAAAAAACATTCCTCTGAAAATCATCAGGTACAAGGACTGGATTGAAAACGGGTGAAAAAAACAACCGATGTCCAAAGAAAAACTTTGAAAGACCTTCAGAAAGCTTGGAGAACTATTGCTCAAAACCATTTTAAAAGATTACAACCATGTCTGGCTCCTTGGAAGCAAAATATAAAGAAATGAAGCATGGCACAAGCCTTTTGGACTGTACTGTAAATAAATAAATAGTGTGGTTGAAAAAGCAATCACTCTATTTTGGTAACCATTTATTATTTTGTCTTCATGAGTACCTGTGATATTCTGATAGTTTTCTGTGACATGCAGCATGATCAATTTACTTATTTTGGGTTTTAGATTATTTAAGGGGGATGGGTAAATCATTTGAATATGCAAGTCACAATCAATATGTTTGATACTTCTACAGTTCAGTGAACACTGGTATGAATGAATGACTGGCTAAAGTTCTGGTTAGATATCAGTGATGGTTCAAATCAAAGATATTTACAGAAAATTACAACAGGAACACAGCACTGTAACAGATACACCAGGTGTAAAGACATACAGTAAGAGTGTATACAGGAGGGCGAACTGATGACTAAGTTTGAAAAAGAGTCATAATGGGTGAAATCTAGCATATTTGGTTTACTGTTCAGACAAACATATAGTACTACTATACACTGTGACTCTAGTTATAGAAATGCCAGCTGATAGTAGAGCACACACACACACACACACACGCACACACAGAGCAGTCAGTCCATCTTATTATAGCTGGACTCACCACGTTAGCTAAAAGCCCCCTGGGCAAACAAACAGCATCTCTCAGCTTTAATAGCCTAAACAAGGCATGCAACTAACAAAGGAATCATCCACCCCTCTCATTCTCACAGCCTTTCATATCATATGTTTCCTTTTTCAACCGCTAGCATCATCTGGCTGCCCTTAACCAGAGAGCCAAACACTCCTTTTAAGTGGAGACTACTTTGTTAACTGATGACCACAGGGCCAGTTATTGATCCTCTCCTTCCTCTGTCAGTAAACCCTGCTGATAAAAACCCCTCTCTTCTCTCAGGGCTCCACAGTATGCAGCCACAGTTCGCTACAATAATAGCTTGCATATCATAGCATCCACATGAATCAGATCTCGATGGTTTCGATTAGGGCTAAACTAACTCAAACACATTGCCAGTCTAGGATGTGAATCTATTTATGAACGAGGAGTGTAGGTGGTAGTGTTCTTCACTTCTCCCCTCCATTCTGTTTAAAAGGTTCTCTCATTTCAGTTGACTTAGCGGTTCAAGTGTAAACTTTCTAGTTGTGTTGACCTCTGAGAGGCCCTGCAGGGAATCAGGAGACCCCTGGTGATCTGCTGTTTAGCAGCAGCAGTGGCCCACCTCCTCCATTTTCAATGCGCTGGAAGGAAAGGCAGAAGAGGATGGAACTAGCCGAGTCTGCTTGTGCATACGTGCTTGTGAATATTTGTGACGGCGCCACTGGCTCCGATTGGAGCCTAGACAAGGGTGAGTCGTCAGGGCCACTTTGTCGTGATTCTCTGATCTCACTTCTTGTGTCCCTGTGCAGTGGGAAAGGAATAAAATGATCATCCTCTCAGGCAGTACCTGTTCAGTATGCTGTACTGCACTGCTCCACTACACAGTCAAGCACAACACCTTTTTTTTTTTTTTCTTCCACACAGAAAGAACAGTTGGAGTGAGGGTAGAGGGAGCTTTGAGCAAAGGGGAGAAAGAGTCAACTGATTCTAAAAAGAGGCAATGGTGCAGTGTGAACTTTGCTTAAGAAAGCTATTTGACTGGGAGCCTTGATCTGTTGCCCCAAGCAAGACACTTAGTCACCACTTTGGCAATGCTTCCACACAGAGATGAGAGAAAACAGAGTAAGAAAGGCACAGAAAAGAGAGTTGGAGGTGCAAACAGTTGATGAGGACAAATGGAAGTGGAGAGAAAGAATCTGAGAGACAGAAAGGAAAGGAAAGGAAAGGAAAGGAAAGGAAAGGAAAGGAAAGGAAAGGAAAGGAAAAGAAAGGAAAGGAAAGGAAAGGAAAGGAAGAGACAGTGCACTAGACCAGAAAAAACAAAGAGTAATCTGAAAATGAAAATGTATAAAAAGATACAAAAAAAAAAAAAAAGACAAAAACAGGGTGCAATACAGAGGAGGAGGGAATCAATTCTTCCCAGTACTGGGGGACTAAAGCAAGAGTGCAGGGCTAATTAGTTTCTGATGGCTGTACTTTCATTTGGCTAAAAGGTCAGCTAACTTTAAAGGTCACACTGCCATACATCCTTGACGTAAACACAAAAAATTATACAAAAAGAGAAGTGGGAGAGTCCAGCAATATAAAAACATCATAAAAAAAAAAAATGAAACTACGACATGAGCCCGCGTGTGCACGTACACAGACACACACGCAGTTTGTTGATAACAGCGCATTTGATATTCTCATTTATATCGTGCTGGTCAGAAAGAGACCAGGGTCATTATTCTATCTAAGGACTTTTATTAGTGTTAGCACATCCACTGCAAATTACTCTTGACTTAATTTGAATGTGTATCGAGATAATCTGTGTGCGTGTGTGTGTCTCTGCATGTCCTTTACTGGTGGTAGTGGGGGATTCAGAATAGATTTATTGCCTGCATTGCTAAGCGTATTTCTACCTTTCTGCCCACAATTTTATGTAAATTACAGCTGCCCTAATAAAAACTAATCAGCATCTTCGAGTTCATGTTTTGCAAAGTATAGATGAAGTGTGAAAGTAGAAGATGGGTTGTTAATCTGTTAATGTAGACATATTATACTGAGCAAGATTTTGTAAAATCACCGATGCTGCAGGGTGTGGAAGGATTACGTGTTTTAAAAATGACTAATATATTTCCTACTCTTTCACTTCATAGTATTACAAGTGTTTGCTTTTTACTTGCCACTAAGCTTTATAAAATATGTCTGAATACACATGCAACAATTTTGCCTTTTTGTTTTTACCAGTTACACCTGATCCTGCTGATTTTAGACAATCACGTAGAAAACCGAAGTTGAGCAACAGATGTCTTACAGCCCACAATTTTGTTTGTTTTTTTTATTTCATGTTTACCACTCAAAATTAATATTGATGGCTCTTAATGGAGAACAAAATATTTACAAAGATTGCTTGTAATAGACTTGAATAGAATGAACCATTTTATTATTTCAACTGTTCAATCTTGCCAACATCTCTAATTTTGCAATTTCTTGCCATAGTTAATGGTTCATACTTGGATTTTTGATTTTTTTTTTTTTTTTTTTTTTTTTTTTTCTTTGAACTTGCATTGCCAATTTACAACTGGTTTGGTATTTGTGCCAACATTTACATGAACACAAAAGCACACACATTTCACTCACCTTCTTCTAGTTTCTTCCGGGCCTCCTCCTCTCTCTTGGCTACTTTGGCCTTCAGAACTTCATCGGTCTTAGCTGAAAAGAGAGAAATATCATTTTAAGGATCAACTGAGGAATAATTTATACTAAATAATTAATTATGGTATAAGAAATTTTTTCTGTTCTGTAAAAAATTAAAAATAAATCAATTGACCCTTTCATTTAAATGTGAGCATCCCTTTTAATAAAACGGGTTTTGAAAACAAGCATGCTCATCACAGACAGAATGAAGGGAATTTTCACAGGATTCGTCCCTGAATAACTACACAAAATATGAATGATGCGTTATTCTCTTCCCCCTATCAGGCAGCACCCTTCACTGCTTTCCCTTCATGCCGCTGTAAAAGTCAGCATTTCTTCCTGAGAGGTGTTTATCGTCTTGGCATAATGAAAAGCTTAAGAGAAAGTGAGGGAGCGGGAGTAAACACTCGTCAGGGCATTTTAAGCATGTCTCATCATGAATCGTGTTGTCTCGGCTCTCTTTTCCTCCACCTTTTCCCCCTGAATAATCAAGATGTTAAGCCACATTAAAGAATATAATGCCGTGTATGGCAGGACTATCAATACTGCCTCTAAATTAATTACATTTCCGTTGCGGCGCATCATTTATTTTGCAGTGTTAGGGCCTCAGTGGAGCCATTCGCCTTTATTGCTATCTCACTTGGTTGATGAGTGAGCTATGTAAAATTGAGTCTCCAATATCATTACACTTAATGAGTTTAAACTTTGAGAAAAAAAAAAAAAAAAAGCGAGAGAAACAGAAGAAGAAAGTGAGCTGACGAGAGAGAAGGGGGAGGAAGAGAATGAGAGAGCACTGCACTGTTTTGGGGAAGTTAATACAATATAAGAGTGGGTGTAAGTGTTTGTGAGCGCTTACAGCATGTTTGTGTCAGGGCACAGCTGTGGGTGTCCAAATGTGGTTTATTGCACTGCTCGAGGTGTCTGCATATGCATGTGTGCTTAGCGCACGAGCCTCATTTTGTGCTTGACTGTGTTAGTTTGCACTGCAAGTAAATATGTTACTTAAAAATACAATACATAGGTGTGTGTGTGTGTGTGTGTGTGTGTGTGTTTGGACGCAGTAGGCCATGGGTTGCGCTAGTCTCTCTGTGACTGTGCTGGTGTTTTTTTGTTCAGTAATTGGCGTAGACAAAGAACCCGTCACACTGCTGTTACGGCTGGTTAAGTCTGGAGGTTCCGCATCTTTACTAACAATGACTCTACATGGATGACTGAACCCTCCTCTACCTCCCTCAGCTATGGCGGGTGCATGTATGTGTATGCACATGGGAGCAAGCCTAACCAAATCAACAGCAGCCAATCTATTTCTCTTAACAAACACAGTCATAATTTAGTAAGTTTGTGTCTGTATGAATGCACCAAATGAAAAAAGGGAAAAAAAAGAACAAACAAAAAAACATGATCTGCAGCATCCTTCATGAGTTTTCTTGTCTGTGTGCACAGATGTGCATGTAACTGTGTGTGTGTGTGTGTGGGGAGGGGGGGGGGGGGGGGTTGTGTGTGAATGAACTCCTCTGTGTTCTTCAGTTCACTCTTTGCTCGGGGCTACCGAGAGGCAGGTAGGAGACGAAGCGGTATTGGTGGTGTGATGGAGTGGAAGGGAGACGAGGAGAAAGAGGAGGGAAAAAAGGGAGAGGGAGATCGGCAGATATACGGGGGCCATGTAGGATAAAGGAAGAACTAAAACAGCACGGGAAACAGACAAACAAGCAAAAATAAGAGGCAAAGCTTCGCCTGTGTGCACACAAACAACAGGAGTGATTTGTCGCCTCTTTTTCTTTGCATGTTTATCCTCCACCTCTATCCCTTCATCCCTCCCCCAACAGGTTCTCTTATCCTCTCGCTCGCTTCTCTCCTTCTGTTTTGCCCTATCCCACCCCTCCTCGTTTTTAATGCTTTCTCTTCCTTCTCTTGCTCATCTCTCCAGTACACTGCGCCTGGGGGCGATAGCAGCAAATCAAACTGTTTATCCATCTCTCATCAGTGCACTGCCTCACGGGGCTCCTGCCCCCTCAAAACAATGAAAGTAGGCCTGAGCGCTGAGCCAGGGATATGATTTAATTATATCAATAAGGAGCTCTGCTTTAAAAAAAGATTAACTACAGAAAATACATTAAAGCAACATACTTTGCTGCACTATCATGAAAAGCCTGTTAACATTACAGGTGCAAAACGCATGTAAAATGAATTAACAGCAACAATGCATATAGCCATATCCGTGTGCAGACGTCGCTTGTTGGAAGTGTATTTCTCAGGCAACTTAGCGTCTCCAGTTCATTGTCGGATAATTCTGTGATGGACTTTTATTAAAGCAGGTAATAAACGGCCGGCTGTTGGGAGAGGAGAGGCCTTTCACTTCATTTAGACTTCGTTCAGTCTTGGCTGCAGGGGTGGAGGGAAAGAGGAGGGAAGGCAGCGGGAAGGGGCGGAGAGTGTCAGTGAAATTGCATTGTGATTATGAGTGTAATTGCAGCTCAGGGGCCCAGGGGCTATGTAGCTCTGATGGCGCTGGAAGATGTTTTATGCGCAGCAACAGAAAGGAAGAAAGTGTGAAAGAGAGAAGGCAGGAGAGTGGGAGGTAAATGCAGGATGCTAGGATGGATCTTTTTTTTTTTTTTTTTATAAACCTCATCTCTCCCTTTTCTTCTCCCTACTTTTTCTCTTTTTTTCCCCTCTTCCTCCCCCAACATTTTCCTTCACTCATCTCTCTTCTCCTCTCCTATTCTCTTCGTTTCTCCCCTCTTCTGTTCTCTTCCCTTGGCAGGATTAGCTGGGTCTCGTTAGAGGGGAAATGTAATAATGCTCCCACCAGGTGGAATCGGGCCCGCTCCATTATCAGCCGGGAGATGGATGGGCCGTGTAGGGCCGGCGGGGGCCAAGCGCGCACGCAATTTAGATTCAATAAACTGGCAAAGCAAGACCCCCAATCTGATTTATCTCTTACACGCCGCCAATGCTTGCTGCTACGATGCTGATTCCCTATTACCGCTCAGAGAAGGACTATTCATTGGATGTAAGGCACGGCAGTCAGAGAGGCTTGTCGGGCCCCCGGGACGGCAGCAAAACAGATACAGCAGAGGGTTAATACGTTTACACACAGATAAGCAATTAAATCTAAGGCTGAGGTGAGTTATAGAGTTATTAAGGAGGGATGGGGAGTGGAGAGGGTGGAGGTGGCGGTTATTCAACGCAAGAGTGTGCTAGCTTGGGCCTTAGGCCGCGTACAGTAAGTGAGCATTAGAAGTGAGAAAGGCTATCATATTATAGAGTTCGTGGGGTGAAGGAACAACTAAAGAGCAGCAGTCATGCCCACATTGTTCAGTAAACTCAATACAACATTTACAAACTAGCACGCAGAAGACAGAGTTCAGAACTCTGTTCAGACTGTATTTGTGCAAGTTTATGAGTGAGTTTATGAATGCAAGTGCATGTCTTCAAGTGTAAGTGGGAATGTGTTGGTGGAATAGGCATATTCATATTCACTGTGTACCTGGCTGTGAGTATGCAGAGGATCGCATTTGACTGTGTGCGTTCGTGGACGTGCACACAAAAGCTGCTGCGGTGTTACCAGTGTTGGTAGTGTTGTGGGTGTCATTCTGTCCAGCCGCCAATCAAAGTGAATCTGAATGTCAGCAGGAGAGGAGGCGTGATAAATCAGCCTCACACCCAACGACAAACAGAATATTAGAGGCAGCGCAGCGCCATTGGAAAAATGTCCCTTCCAATCAGCCGAGCACTTTACAGTGAAGCTCGGCAGCTGGGCCTCCAACCAACACAGAATACCAGAGAGACAGCTAAGACAATAAATAAATAAATAAATAAGAGACAGACAGGCTGGAGGACAGGCAGACAGATATGTTGACACACTGACGGATAATGGCACTGACAGGCAGAAAGTCGAGAATAAAAAACATAAGAAAACAATGGGGCTGGTAGAGAGACGTGCAGCATGCCAACAGGCCGGAAGACGAGAGACTGACAGACAGATGATAAGACGGACAGAAACTTGCTGACGTGCTAATCAGTGCAGAACAATATACTGTTACATTTACAAATATAATGTATACTAGTGCTAGAGTCACTTTTGTTTTGGAATGAAATGTAATAAAGCATGTTAGGGTCATCTTTTCATTAAATTTGTTAATAGTTTGGTTAACCTAAATAGCTGTGTAGCTTATGTGGCTTTTTCCCAAGTCAGAACACCATTTGATGCTGTTAAGAAATATTTCGGAGGCTTTGGAGGAAAGATTCAAATGCCACAAAAAAAAAAAAAGGACAATTTCTGGATGGCTCAATGCTGTTTCAGCTTATTACCAAAGCCTTACTGGGCTGACATTTTAAGAATAGGTAAGACAGAGAGCTAAACTTTTTTTTCTGTTAAAAAATATGAACTCAGGAAATACTAAGGGGAAGCTTGTAACACATGACGTGCGTGTGTGTGTGTGTGTGTGTGTGTGTGTGTGTGTGCATGTGCGTGTGTGTGTGTGGGCCCTTTGGCTGCAAATAACTGATCCATAAGACATCTATGCAGATAAAGCACAGCAGGTTTGGAGGTGAATCTTGGGAAGAAGCAATATCCCAAGCAACCACTAGGTGGCATAGTACACAGACACGACAAGCAGAATGCTCTATCCAGCCCTGGATTTTATGAGGAAGGTGACATGCAGGTGCCTGTGGGTCTATGAAAACCAGCTCACTTAGACCTCAAAATGTAATCTGATATATGATTGGATGGACAGAGATGAAAAGATACTACATGAAGTAGTACTTAAATATTTAGCACCAGAATGCATAAAATTATACAAGGAGCATAAGCCTATATTACAACAGCAGGTAATTTATGGTATCTGGAGCTTAAGAAAGTCTTCAAATCAAAAGAACATAAAGGAAACTGTAATCATTTCACAAACGTCCAGTTTATGAATGAGCGTGGCTCAACTCCAGCCACGATCACTCGATGAGCAAAAATCATTCAAGAACAAATCTTTCAGGCAGAAGTCAAGAGACCCGAACTTGAATGATCTTTATCACAAGCTTCCGTTCGCTTCTGTCGTCAATCTGAATTAATGACACACATGAAATATTTACACACTAAACAATTAGAGAAAGATATCTTACAAAAATCAATGAATTATTCATCTGCAATCGTCTGAAAAGCCTTTTTTGTTTCGCCGCTATATTGTATATGCTGGGGGGGTGCATCAATTAGGTCTTCTGTTCCTGTGGTGTAATGGATGCTTCAGTGAAGAATTACTGTCTAAATGACGGAGCCAGATGCAAGATGCCAGTTTTGTAATGCTGCCATGTTGTTGTGACAGATTGACATGCTGATCTCTACACTATGAAGTCATAAGGACTATTTGGATTCATCTCAGTATGTGAAGAATTTAGACTTTCCCTACTTTTCACAGTGTCAGACCCAACACCCAAACCTCTCCTCCTCCTCCTCTTTTTTTTCCAACATTTGTTCTTTCATTTTTTTAAAAACAGCCTCTTAACTCCAGACACCTGGGCTCCATGTTTGTATTTTCATTTCAGTGATCATGCTGAGACTGCATCTGTCAAATTCAAAGAGGAAAAGAATTAAGAAGAGCTTTAGCTAAAGGAAAAACTCTGGATTGAGTTTATATCTTTGCATACTGAGAACAAAAGCTTATGAAAACTGATATATCCTGTAGATTGCAATGCACAAAGGCCAACATCATCCTTTTTACAGCCTATTTCCCCAGATAGAAAGTGCCAAGGCTAAAACTTTGATCCTTTCACACTGCAACCTTTTGCCCATTTGAATAAAATCACAGAAAAGGATTTATCTTAGAACTGAAATGATTGATTAAAAACAAAGATTTAAAGATTTTCATCACTGATTAATCAAATTGAGTCATTTTTAAGGTAGAATTGGAAAAAAAATAGTCTTATGTGAAGATGTAGTAGCTCTTTGGAGTTTGAACCTTTTCCTGGTCAAAACAGGACAAATGTTTGTGTTTTAATTCATTTCCTCATGAACACGTCATTTGACGATCTCCCCTGTACCCTTAATGATAAGTTTTGGCATCTCAGCATAGATCAATAAAGATGTGGTTTGACGAACATTAGAATAGGTTCCAGATTTTTCCAAGGGTAGCCTGAGTAAGCCATATAGGCAGAGATCACCCTTACTAACTTCTGATTCACACCCAGTCATTTTGTTCTGGGAGCAGGCCTGAAATATGACAGAAATCGCTCAGTTCAGAGAATAGAAATAAGGGTTACTCCCAGTAGGCGTCCAAGGGGGAAAGAGTTAAAAACAGCAGTACCCAAAGTCACCACGAAATTAACATTCTTAAACCGGGCATGCACGAACCCTGATATTCGCTTTCTTTTGTTTAGAAGGCATCTAACACAGACTGATATAGGATTTTTAAGACTGATACCGATATTTGATGATTTAAAAGTCTGATATCCATCCATTCATTTTAACATGTTTGTCCTTTTCAGAGTCACAGGGGGTGGGGGGTGGTGGTGGATAGGAGCCAGTCACAGCTCACAGAGGGTGAGAGACAGCGTATATCAGACGATATTCTTTTCTTTCAGGCATTCTAGACATGTACTTTTATTTATAATGTGTACTTATTTATGAGTCCTTAATAATATAATGCCGCTGTAGTTTAAAAATAAACCTGTTTTATTGTCACAAGTTGTGGATTACAGATTTACGCACTGTCCGACTTTGCTCGGATCAGCGTGTTGTTGTTTGTGGCTTTCCAGTTGCACACTGCCCTCTCGTGGACAAGCTATGCAATGACAACACATAATATGGTTGTAGGGTGTTTCTCCCATTTCTTCTTTAGTTTTTTTTTTTTTTTTTTAATTTATTGGATGATAAATGAAAATTACTTGACAATACTGATAGATCAGTAAATAAGTAATTTAGGCAGATAATATCGGCCGGCCGATACATAAGTTGGGCTTTAACTCCAACAGATCCAGAGACAACTGGAATTTAAAAAAAATAAATATAATAATATTCTAAGTGTTATTTGTCTATTTTATACATACTCATTTATTTACAGTTCAGTGTGAGAGCAATGTCTTGCTAAAATAAGAGGTTGTCATGATGGCACCATACGTTGCTCCAGATGCTGTATTTATTGTCCAGCATTAATGGTGCCTTCACACAAATGTACAAGTTACTCATAAAATGTGCACTATTGTACCCCCATACTATCATGGATGCCACCATTTTAATTGTGTGGTGGTTCCTTTCCACTTTAGTCTCCAGGTTGCAGTGATTCATGCAGTGATTTTTTATAATATTCTTTTTGGTATAGTAGAGTTGTAATTTGTTGCAGTGGGAAACTGTGTTGAATGATGGTGTTTTTCATAAAACACCATAATTTCCTCTACAGAATTCTGTCTCTTTTTAATTAAATGCTGCCACACAGCCTGAAGATCACAACCAATCACCTTGTCCCTGACATACAAAGATTTCTCCAGATTCTCAGAATCTTTCTTTGATATTATGTACTGTAGATGACAAAATCTCCAAATTCTTTGAAATTTTACTTTAAGAAATGCTATTCTTAAATTGTAGAACTAGTGCCTCCATGGTGTAGTAGTTAACACATTTAACTACTTGGGTTCCAGTCGGGGACACAAATCTCCTTTGGGGTTGTGTCAAGAATGGCATCCGGCATAAAGGTCCATCAAATCTAACATGCAGCAAACCCTTGAGATAAGAGAGCAGCCGAAAGTAGCTTTACTCTTAAATTGTTTAACTATTTGCCCACACAGTTGCCCACTTTTTTTTTTTTTTTTTAAGTGTAAGTTGTCTTTTAAATAGTAGTTTTAAATAAGAAATAAATCAATACATTTGTTTTTTTTGGGGGGGAAACAGCATTTTACTTAAGTACACTAAATGGCTAGGAACTTCTTGGTTTACCAGGAACCTAGTGTCCAATTAAACTCACCAATGTGACTGAGATGGAACAGCTCAATCACTTATCAAATTAATTGCACATTTAAAATAAGGTAGAAGTGAAACTGAATAATAAGGTTGATCAATACAAATACTATGCTCCCCTCTGTGCCTGACCCTAGACTACACAGTGGGGTCTGGGTCTTATTTCCTTTGGGCAAAACCTTTCACAGGATATCTGCCGTTGAGCCCCGGTTTCATTAGGGCCAGGCAAGGGAATAAGGTGAGTGGCAGGGTCTTCCTGATACATGTGGGTGGCTTGGACTCAGCACCCCACCTTGCCCTTTAGACTCAAGGGTGAAAATACATATCACGATTCTGCACCTACACCCATGTGCTCGGAGATTCAGGCCCTGGACCCTGGACCAGAATGGAGAATTGCTGAAAACCTTGGGATGAACAGAGGGCCCGCAGCGGTCAATGAGATCAGAAAGGGATGTTCCTCTAAGGACCATACGTTGCCATGGGCTGTTCACACACACGCACACATAAACACACCTTAAGGAAAACACATGGATTGACAAGCACTCGCATAAGACACACACAGAAGTGCCTCATATACACATACAGGCCTAAGGGGGGGAAAAAAGCTAACAAGAAAGGCTCTATAAGCTAGTAACAAGGTCAAACAAAGTTCAGCCTTGAAACCTCACTATGGAAATATCATATGTACATTGCAAATACTTTAAGTGCTTCCAGTGCATATTGAAATATCCCATTAATACGTGTGCCTCATATTTTAAAATTACAGTTTTTATTTGCTTCATAGGAGAGTGGGCGTGTCTTTTAGATAAATACAAAAGTTTTGTAATTAAGAACTTCACTAAGATGAGTGGGTAAGTGCATACAGAGGTCTTGAGAGGGCAATCAGACCAATCCATAATGCAGGGATCACACGGTGAAATATTAAGCATCTCGGGGCCTCTGAATGACATCTCACCCTCAAATTCACATCTACAGATGTCACTGTCTCCTCTTTACAGCTCTCTAGTTTTTCTTTTATCTTCTTTGTGTGCTCTCTTTCTCCTCTGCGATCTCTCCCTAACTTTTTCCACTTTCAATGCTTTCCTGCATCTTTTCTATTTTTGAACCTTTAAAAAGGTTTATGCACTTGACTTGAAATGCTATACCACAAGCATGATTCTAAAAAACAAACAAAATGTAATACGCTTTTAGGAAATGGAAAGACAGTAAAGGAAGTTTCCATCACTAAATAATCTGTAGCCATGAGCTCAGACTGGCAGCAACTTAGTTGTGTCAGCAAGTAGCTGTCACTTGTGGTTCTCACTTGTTGGAAATGTCCAAATTATGGGAAAAGCACACAAACCAGTGCCAGCTGCCGGTGTGTTTGCAATAAACTGATCAATCCTGAAGTCATTCATTATTTCTTATGTTCTTGATATTTAAAAAAAAAAGAAGTTCCATTGTTTTGTAAAGAAGGAAATAACATTTTTGATCAAAGAGGAAACCCAAAAGACCCAAGACCTAATATCTAAGACATGTTACAACAACAGAACATAAGGCATGTGTCATATGGTCTTTGCTACAATAAAACACTGCAACCAAATGTGGAATCTCTCTGCCAGCTGTTGCTCCACTCTGTTGCTTCACACTCAGGTGTTTCTGGTCTTAGAGCGCTGATTCAAAAATGAAATGAGCACAGTTAACGATTTTTACTTCTCCATCGAGGCGTTCCACCGGATCCTCTTTGTGTGTCTATTGCACGGGAACAGGTTTACGCTTTACTGCAGGATTTCACCCAACAATACACATAAGAGTGGCTCACAGTCCCACTTTTTGCTGTGCCCATTTGGCAACTGTCACTCCAACGTGGTTTTCTTGAGTTGCTGCGTGCCAGTACTGGCAGTACCTCCAGCCACTGCAATATTTATATTTGTGATCTCTTCAATTGCTTTTTAAAAAAATATTTACACAGTTCAGAGTGTGTTCACATTTTAATAAGTACCTCCATTTACAAATAAATTTGGATCCATTATTTTAAGCTCAGGTAGAATGCATGTAAATTATACAGGCTTAACCTTACAACACTATATTTTTTGTCTTGTAGACAGTATAGAAATGCTTATTAAAAAGGTCCTTATTTAATAAAATAAAACAAAAATAATAGCATTCATTTATTATTACAGCAGTAATGCAACTATTGTTGAATACATCGGATAATTTTCTTTTTTGATGCCACAAGTCCAGAACAGCGACACAATAAGCAGAAACAATTCATTTGCAAAAGCAATGACTATGAGTAGTTTGTGTACTGCAATGCTGGGGCCAAAATACACTTGTCTAGTGTGTGTGTGTGTGTGTGTGTGTGTCTGTGTGTTTATATCTGTTCATTTATTCCTGTGTGAATGCACTTCAGCATGCTGTTGAATGGTGGAGAATAGGCTCTGGTTCCCATGCTGAAAGCCTGTTGGATGCCATTGTAATGGCACACCACTGAGTGTGTCTCATGTGTGTGCAGTTGTGGCGGTGGTGGTTACAAAGGGGGTAGATGGGACTAAATCTATGAGGACCCCCGCACATGAAAGGTAAACTCAAGCCGCTAATCGCAGTGCTGACACAAGGAGGTTCAAAAGGGCGGCCACTTAGAAAAAAGGCAGGAGAGGCGGGACCCTGCCAGCATCAATGGGCCCTAGCACAACTGACCACATTACAGGAACAAACACACACTACAGAAAAGACATACAAACTTGGTGGTCTGGGCTACTCCCAGTCCACTCTTTGGTTTGGACTTCATGAATTATGAGTGTGTGTTCGTGTGCATGTGGTACTCCTTCGCAAGACTAATTATTTGATTTCATGTCACAAATTCTGTCGAGGCACAGTCTGACATTGCCCTCAATGTAGTTGGATACAGTAATTTCTTTTCTTTCTTACAGGCGGGAAAAAAATTAATAAGTGATTGTAAACCTAAATTATGCACTCTGAGGCACAAGATGACTGATAGCAGCAAACCATCAGAGACAAATCTGAAGGTGAGAGTGAAGAATGCAGCACTGCAATGTGAGAACAAATCCAGGAACATATTTGACAATTAATGCTGAAATATCAGCTCATAAGTTATGATTAAGGAAAACCAAAAGAAGGAATGCATTAAAAGAGGTAGTAGAGGGGGTAATGAGGGAGACAGCCTGACTGCAGGAGAAGCAGACACAAGAGAGAGAGAAAGAACGAGGGAGACTGGCCAAATGACACCCCCCCCTTTAAGGTAGGGTTGCGCACTCCCTTCTCTCTTCCCTCTTTCTCATCTCTTAATGCTTATTTTCATCACTTTGCTTAAAATATTGATAATCAATTAGCACTACGTCTGTTTTGCTACAGAATCTGTGTCACGGTCTATCACTCTGTCAGAGCCAATTCGCCACTCATTCAAAGTTCATTTTTCCTTGGCGGCTCTGTGCCTTTGGAGGAGTCATTACGCGGGGAACATAGCCCGGGGTGCAATCACCTATTCTCTTTCATTACTGGGGAGATGGAGAAGGTGAGAGAGATTATTAGAACTTTGGAATGATCACAAAGCTTCACGCCGCCTGTCAGATCCCCCCTACGTGTAATTCATCTGGCCTCCCTCCCACCCTCCCCACCCTCTCCCCTCTCCCTCATCCCACTATCCCTCCTCCCCCAGCCTCAGCCAGGGGTTTGGCCACAGACATTATTCATGAACATCTGCAGCGCGCTGAATATTCCACAGCCTCTGCCGTGATGAAAAGGGAGCTGCCCCTTTGACTTGAAAATTAACATGCCGGCACAGAGATTATGGACGCACCGCTTCATTCCAAGCCGAGCTGGGCCACGCTGAGACCGGCCAAGCTGACGGTTCAGGCTGGGCTGAGCAGAATAAACAGCGCAGGTGGAAGAATTTGCTCTTTGTAATAGTGTGATGTCAGTTTCAGTGGTTAACAGGGAAACAATCGAGTTATTAAAATTACTATTTTATTTCAATGAAAGTGACCGTGGTCTAGGTGCACAAACATGAACTGTCACGAAAACATACTCAAATTTGACGTTCCTAGGAGAGAAGCCCTCAACTCTCTGCAGTCACTTCAAACTAGAGCCGTCAAAACTTCAGTGGCTATCATTACCTCAGGTACAGTTTTATAGACATGATCACTGTATTCAAGTTCTTTGAAAAACATATTACTTTCTATCTGATCATTTTATCTACATAATGTGCAAAGATAAAATACGTTTTGTTTTTTTTTATCCCAGAGACATCAAGCTGAATAGGTTTGATCAAAAACAACAAATATCAAAACATTTGGCAATTTACGTTCAACTAATTGATTAATCAAATAAAAACAGCTGCAGCTCCATTTCAAAGACCAGTGGTAAAGCTGGGTCAAAGCTAGAAACGTTGCCTTATAAACACCTCGTTGCACACTCTCACCTCTGTGCATCTCTTGCTTTCATTCTCTCATGGGTGTCTCTACATGAAAGCTCAGCCAGAGCACGGAGACTCTTCCTCCCTCACACCAGGAGCACCACTACTGGAAAGAAGCCAAGCATCCTCCCCCTTTCTAGCTCTCTCATGTTTATGTGTGCCAACTCTCGCCCTCCCTATGTGACATGCTATAATGTGTTAAAAAGACCAGTTTCACTCACTTTTTGGTTGAAAAGTTGGATCTAAATATGGGTCCTCCAAGGTAAACCTCTACGCTACCTCATTACGACACAATTTGTACTTGATCCTTTGATATGATGCCAAAAAACAACAAAAAAAAAAACTAGGCAACTAAGGAATTCCCTTGAGAGGAGTTACCTTGCAAGAACTTATAATAATCTTCCCATATGGCCTATCAGAACAATCTTCACTATTATCACAAGGATTATCAATGTGCAATGTATGTGAAAAACAGGAAACCCAAACAAAGCAGGTAATCACACAATGCGGTCTGACTACCTGCATTTTTTTAACCATAAGAATGTGCGTTACATGGCTATAAACATCTCTAATTACATTCAGCAGTGTTTACACCAAAGTAAATGCAGCAATGTGGACTACAAAGAAAGAAAAGAGCAAGAATATAAGCAGCAAGACGTAACGTAAAGAGGAAAAAAAAAAGGGAAGGAAAATACACTTTAATGTTTCTGAAAAGGGGAGCAGTTGGAGGGTTCTGACATGGGTTGGAGCGAGACTTTGCACTGCCTCTTGTTGATTGTGAATGGCAGAGCAAGTTTACTCTGGCAGTTGGAGCCAAAATGGAGTCTGACAGCTTTGTCAGGGAGTTTGAGCAGCTCAGTGGCAGGGCAGGAATCGGGATGATTCCATCCCTTTCATCTCCAAATCGCCGGCGTACGTTCGTGAAACCTCCACGGTAATAAAAAAAAAAAAAGGGTGGGTGGGGGAGAATACCAGCCTGGCATAGTGTTGGGGATGACAAGCGATTTTTCGAAACACTTGTCAAAATGGAACAGAGAAATAAAACCAAAAGGAAAAAAAAAAAAAAAAGAGCAAAGAACAGGACAAATGGCAGACCAAAGTGTGAACGAGCCAGATGCAGAACAAACACGTCAGGAAATGTTAGCGCTGTGTTCAAAAAAACACCAATATTAATAATCCTAACAGTCATTCCTACCTTTTCGTTCCCTACCCCTTTCATTTCCTTTTTGTAAACTGCTCCACGAGATATTGCTGCATTACAATTCCTCTGTGTAACTTAACTGCGGTCTCAAAATAATCTGACGATCTTTTCAAACTCTAAATTTCTTTTAGAACGGATCTAAAGATATAACTACTGTCAGCAACTTTAAATGCACTCCAGGCCTGTTTATTTTCTCTTTTAGTTTCATGAGCAGCTCTTTCTCCAAATTCTTACTTTTCTTAGGGAGAGTCTGAGGAGAAACAGCTGAGAAATGTAAAGACAAGCCTATAGCTTGTGCTTGAGAGGAGAATAAAGCAAGTCTTACTCATACTGCTTTGTACAGCTACACTCCCATAGCTTTATCCCTCTGATCCCTTCTGCCTCTATCTGCTTGCCTCGTTTTTTTTTTTTTCTTTTTCAATTTACAGGATTTGTCTCTGTGTGTCTGACAGTGAGAAGGATGAGATATAAAATTAATCTTTATCCCCGTTTTGTTGTGTTTCCTCCTCCTTGACAATGCATGTCAGTAATTAGTTGGCCAGTTTGGTTCCAGGCTTTTCGATGGGTGCCTCCGTTTGCCAACTTCTGCCTTTTGTTCTTGCCACACAATACCGCCCACTCACCCTCGGTGTCTCTTTCCCTCTCTCCCCTCTCTGCCTCACACCCACACAGGGCGTTACACAATCTATCCAAATGTGCTTCGCTTTAAAACCCCATTACTTAGCCCCTCTTGTTTTGTTCAACACAATTAAAAGAGCAGACCATTCATGAGAACTTAGCGAGCCGCGCTCTGTCCCTGTCTCCCCTCTCTTCTCTTCTGTGGTTCAGTGTTGGCCGAGGAGTTACTGCGAACAGGCCAGCTTAGTTCCCCTAATTCCCTGGGTTTTGTTTGCATATAGGCTTAGTTTGGTTCCATTTGAAACTACTCAATGCCATGCCTCACCCCCTGGCTGTAACCAGACCAGTGAGCAACTTTAAAGATCAGCCAGCAGAATGGAAACAGGGAAGTCCGCATACAGACACACAGCTGAAGAGCCCTTACAAGGTTAAAGGGCACTAGCATCTAAGCACTGACACACTTCAAAAGGGTGACAAACTAAGTAATGACAACTTCTTCAGAGTTTGCCAGAGGGTTTGTTAGTAATTGTAGGCTACTACCGCCCACACAAGTGTGTCAGCCTTATAGGACAGGTTTAATTCCAAGGTAAGTCAGGTAATTGAGAGACTACCAGCTAGTTGTAGCCACAAGGTACAATCTGATCTACAGTATCTCTACAATAAGGTATCCATATAAAGCATGAAAGTGTAGCCTGGTCTTCAAAGACACTGGTAAACTGAAAAATGCAAATAAGAGCAGAATGCAATAATTTGTAAATCATTCAAACCCTCAAACTTATTCAAAAGTTGAAATTGAATTTTTTTTTTTTTTTTTTTAATTTGATGATTAACATGTTTCAAAAACCTTGGGACAAGGTCATTAAATGACTAAAATGAAAAAAAAACATCTGGAGGAACTTCTGGCAGTTAATTCTTTTATTGTGATACTAAATTTACTGTTTGTACAAAATGTCACAATAGGTCTTAGAAAATTTTCATTTTACTGCTTACTGAAACCTCAAACATTTTTGGGGAGAGAGGAATGAACATTTCTGGTTTTCTTAAGTTTTGCATTTTCTTGTGTTAACTGCAAAAATATAAATGGTCTTCCAGTACACACACACCAATTAAAATTTAAGAGCAATAAATTTATCTCTATGAAAATGAAGAAAGATGTTTACACTATGCAGAGTTTCCAACAGTGAAAGTTTAACAAATATAAAAATATTTATTCATCACAAACAAACCAAAATGTCAGCTCAACGTTATGGTATTATTTATCAAGTTAAATACCTCAACTGAATTGCATGACCACCTGAACCTGCATGTGTCTAAATACAGCAGATACAGAGACACACTTAGCCAGTGCTCTGTCTTTGCTGCAGAGTGGAGAGGAAGGTTGACCCTGCCCACCAAATGACAGCTGTGATGCTATGGCAAGTTGTCTCAAGTTGAAGACAGCTCTATAATTTACCCCTGACAAGGTTTTTAAGGACAAACACAAATAATAGCTTTAAAGTGTACCAGGAAACTGTTAAAGTGTGCGTGCACACGCCCGACAGTGAGCAGAGCAAACATCCACCTTGTTTCTTTTCTTTCAAACAGCAACACAAAGAAATACAATCACCTCAATGCCCGGCATGTGTAATGCTGAGTTGGATCGGCAAAATTTAGACCTTCCGTTAACATTCATAATCAGACATCTGAGCTACATTTTCCTCCTGTTGCATCACGGTGCAAAAACTCAGTTAATTACCTCAACCTCTGACAGTGACAGATATCAGTATTACTTGTGAATTTAATGGCCAAAATCTCAAATAGTTCTGCTTCATGCAACACAGCCTGGTTGTAATTGTGCACACTGGATGAGAGGTCTTTGTTGTGGTTACGAAATTAGGTTTAACTCATACTGCCGTTGAAAATTGGTAATGACACCAAAGATAGCTTGTATTAATCATTTGACCATTTGCAATCAGGCAATCCTGTTTAAGCTTAAACCACTTAATCATATTAATTAATAAAACAACCCTTTCCTAGTAGGATAACACCAAACTTACATATATTAATGTGCTGGATTGTGCATAAAGAATTGAATTGTTTTGGGAAGATTTTAATTGCTTTGACTTAATATTCACAGTTATCCAAACAGCACCAACTGTTGTAGGTTAGAAGAAAAGGCAGAATAACTGGAAATGGATACAATTTGTGTTTTTCAGTCCATGTAACTATTAGTACTAGTATACACACTTCCCAGTTTGTGTCTATGTTCATGCAATCCTCTGTGTGAGCTGATATTGATCTTTCTTAAGAACAACACCCCACCCCCCAAAAAGAAAAAAGAAATAAATAACACAGTCAGATAGGAGCACAAAACTGGTTTAAAACCACTAATTACATCAGTGCTGAAAGGAAATCATTGATCAATGGCATTATGGGAAATTAAACTGCTCCCCAAAACTGGATCAAAGTGAATGAAGTGGCTTGGTGGGGTTTCACTTGGGTTCTACAGATGGGAGACAGGATTATCACCCCTGGACACACATACACACATCATTACGGTGATACAGTAGGATGTTACAGGCTCATATGATGCACACATAAATGATCTTTTCCAAGGATGTAGTCGTTCACCGTTGCACACAAAACAAAACCTGCATGATTGTACCAACTTAAGCCGTCAGTCAGCATGTGCTAAATCATCCAAACTCTTCAAAACCCTGAACTTCACATGCTCCATCAACACAATTATTTCAACACAATGCTTTACACAAAAATAATTATTTTAAAAAGCAGGCCTGGGCTGGTTGTGCACAGGCCTTCTGTCCCAGACCAATGGGGTCGTCCACTGGGAGAATGAATAAAAGAAAGGGGCCCCTGCTGGTTCATCTATCCATCTATTGGTGCCCCGAGACCAAAGTAATCTGTTTCTCCCATCCCAACAGCTTCACCACTGGCCCCTTAGGGCACCCAGCCTGCTGCTAAGAGACCACTCTAAGTGTAATTAGCAGCTCCCAAAGCTGCAACACACATACAAAGAAATAATTCTCGTACTTTTCAGACCACTGATTATGTTTACATGGCCCGCAATTTTTCAGATATTTACTTGATTAACAAATCTTTTCCTCTGATTTTGCCTACCACTCTGATTATAGATACATTGTTACAATATGTGTAATTCATGTATACAACACAACAACTAGAGAAGCCAGAAAATTCATCTGATGCATTTAAGCTTAAATACTTTACGGAAAGAGGGATATGGCTAGGAATCTTTAATCAGGTATCTTCTGTGTATTTTGACTTTTACGTACAAAGTGAGTACCAACATCTGTGAGTAATACCATACAATAACAGTCAGACACACAGAAAAACTGGAAAAGTCACGGGTTAAACCGATCAAGGTATTAGAGCTGGGCTATGCTTGAAGCAAATTAGTCTGTAACTGTTTAAATGGAAATAAGGGCTCATGTTTTCAGTAGGTCTATGCTCACTTGAACTTTTCAATATGAAACGTTAAGTGCCGTGAAAAGCAAGCATTCAACAGTGAAAGAAGAGACCTTAAGAAAAAGTTTGAGATGCACCAACTGACCAGCCAGAGACCATAATCATTCTCAGCCTGGAACAATAACTGGCCAATCAGCCTGCCACATGTCCAACTGTGAGCCAGTCTGTTTTATGCATGTGCAACACAGCAGCAGAGGCACATAGTCGCCCATACGCACTCATGGTGGCATGCTAACATGTCTTTAGCGTGGAAGCTCCTCACGGTCACTGAAGACACAAATGATTGTGACAACAAACCTTAACAGAAACTTAAATCACCTTCACCGAGCTGAATATGGAGATTTTAAAGAAGCTAACAAAGGGAAAGTGACTAAAGCTAAAGCTAAAGCTGTCCAGAGCTCACAACCAGTCACAAGCCAGCAACCTTGGTATGAGCAAAGGATCAAAGCAACTAAAAGAAAAACCTCGTAACCCTCCCATTTAAGTGGGACTGGGACTGGCATAGGAAGTACACAAGTTTGTGATCTCCCGAGGCTACATTTGTGTCTCCTTTTTTTACGTGTAAGGCCAATGTGTTTGCTACTACACCATGGAAACACCTGCTTAATTGTATATTAAGTAATAAAAAAATATCTGAAGTGCTGAGGAAAACTGCCAAGGAGGTATTTAGTGTATCCTCTGGACAGAGGAATGAAGATGTGGAGACTTGGTGGTGTAATGAGGAAAGACAAGAAAGTATTCAAAGGAAGAGGTTAGCAAAACAAAAAAACAAGTGGGATAGGCAGGAAGTAGACAGGAGTACTACTAGGTGTATAGCAAAGAGAAAGGTGGCAAACGTAAAGACATAAGGCTAATAGTGAGTTGTATGTGAGGCTGGACACAGACAAAAGAAAAAGGATTTGTATTAACTGGCTAGGCAGAGAGATTGAGCTGGAAAGGATGTGCAGCAGTTTAGAGCAATTTAGTGTAGAGATGAAAATGTAGTAACGAATGAAGAGTGTATGTTGAGAAGACAGAAGGAGTGTGTTGAGGACTTGATGAATGAAGAAAATGAGAGATAGGGGAGGATGGATGAAGGATAGTTAGTGATAGTGAAGCTATGGGAAAAAGTTGTTGAAGCTAAGCTAAGAAGAGGGGTTAGGTGAAAGAGCGCTACAGGTGCGACATTTGCTTTGAGAGTGTTGATGGAGTACAGAGGAGGTCAGAAGGAGTTGCACTGTGTCTTAGTGGCTCTAGAGAAAGCATATGATACGGTGCCAAGAAAGGAAAGCCTGGGAAGAACTGATTGGTCAGTAGAACTTGGGCTAAATGGCCAGAAAATCTTGACACAGCTCTTTAATATTCATAAATGGATATCTGTTTATAGAGATTAGTGGTGATGTGACAAATGATGTTTTTAAAATGTGATTTTATGCAAACTGGGAAACTCTGTACTTCATGATGTCATTGTTGTTCTAATACTGTACTACTATGACAACTTAAGTTGTGAGGGGTGCTTTCATGGTCAGCAGTTAAATGTTTAAGGAACTATTTATATTGGAATCACATTCAAAAACATCTGCACAAACCTTCATTGATAAGCATGTTTGGATATTAGTATTTTTGAAAGCATTGCTGCTCTCCAAATGTAACCTCAAAACCACCTCAGCAGTTCCAGCAGCTGCAGCCAGTTGTGAAAAAACTCTCAGCAATGATAGAGAGCACCTCTCACCAAATCACAGCAAGCAGCCACTTAGTACAAAGTTAGCTACATCAACTCCACTTGTACTTACATTGTGCCCCAATCTACTTACACTGGCAAATCCAGGGCTTACATTACACAGAAATAAGCACTGGATATTGGCAGAATGGGCTTACCCAGGCATTGTTTTAACTGGGCTTTTCTGAGGGAATTTCAGGCCTACTGTTTAAAAAAGAAAATATTGAGGACAAAAATAAAATAGTTGTTGGCCACTGTCTTCAGGAGATGGAGTTCAGGGGATTCAGGGGGTGTTAAGATGATTTGGAGGCCTTTTCTCCTATCAGATCATCTAAAATGTGAGTGATTACACTGGTAATCAGCTGCAAGCCCACACTGGCACAGTCTGTGTCTAAGAGATAAAGGCAGACAGAGAGAGAGAGTTAAGAATGGAGAGAGAGCCAGAAAATGAGACCTATGAGATACACAACGGAAAGAACGAGGAGTAAGAAGGTGGCAGATTATTTCTCAATATCATCACATGCCAGGACGGCCATTCTCCCTCTCCTTCAGCTTTCTTTCTCTCTCTCTCTCCCTCCCTTATACTCTTGCTATTCAGAGATTCATTTGTGCTTGGCCAAACAAATAGCTGACACTGCCTCATCAAAGCTTTGGATTGGCAGTCTGGGCCAAGTGGGGCTGTTGACAAGCGAGGGCAGTGAAAGCAGAGGAGGAGAGGAAAGAGCAAGACGGAAAGAGAGACAACAGAAATCCCTACTGTAATTCCCCAAACTGTAATCCACTGGGTTTAATGGTGTATGTGTGTGTGTGGGGATTATACATTTATCATCAGTGCTCATCCCTCCTCTCATACCGGGGCGTGTGTGTGTGTCTCAGGAGAAAAGCCAACTTGTATAGAAGGCCCAACAATGCCGGTAGAGGGATTTAATCCCTCGCTCACTATCATATAACCACATATCTTGGCCAATTCAGAATAACAACTAGCCTATTCACTGTGGCTGATCCCACCGATTAGCCCTGAGAAGGAGACAACCCCCAACACACTCACACACACACACTCACTTTCCCCCCTCATATCTACCACTTGTCAAACATACTGCACATTTTGTCAAAAGTGAGGATCCCCCTTGCTACTGTGTGCTCATCACTCTCTCACAACTCATCTGTTTCTTACTGTTAGTAAACCAGTTCCAGAGGGAGTAATCAAGACTCTCATAAGCTTGTTGAAGTCCATAACCTCTATCAACTCAAGGTCAAAGGTCACACCTGGGCATGTAAAACCCTGGCAGGTTTTTTTTAAAACACAGAATGGTGACTTGAAAGTTTGTCACCATTAGAAACAAGATTACACATTTAATTCACCAATGCAGCAGAAACGATCTCAGATATATAGATTGTATACATCTCTCTCTCTCACACGGATTAGGTGTGTGTTTGGGTCTCTTTCTTTGGAGACCCAGCAAATCAGAGGTTTAGAGTATTAGCAGAGCAGACTATAAAAAATAGGTGATGCCAGTGAGGTTAACAGGTTAACCCAGATCTGCAGGATTTTCAAGCCACACAGGGGTTTCTCTTGGCTCGGAATGGGCCTCTGGAGCAGAACTATACACGGCACCCAGCATGATCGCATGCATAGTAAAGACACGGAGTCTATCCCTCTTAATAGACAGAAGGTTAGTTGATAAACAAAAATGTATGTAATGTTAGCTGGCAAATGGATAAGAAGACATTAATAAGAAGACAGTGAAACTTGACTGAGATACTGTTTACGATCCCAAATAAGGGTATAAGGAATGAAAATGCTACATTAAACAATTAACTCCATGGAACTCATTAAGACCTCAACATTTGCCAAAACAGGACCATACAAAATTTCAATCTGAACTTGCTTGTCAATTTAGATACATTACTCAGTAGCTGTTTAGCCCAAAGCATCCCTGGCCGTCGTGACCTCTCAGGTATGTGACTGTCACTAAAACCTCTGAGCCATTTGGGGATTTTCAATGTGGCGTCTAGATAGCTAAAACATGTCCATAAAACTGCAGCTCAAGATTGCTTTCCTTTGAGTATGAACAGAGCTGATCGCATCAATCTCTGCTCTGGAGTCTGCAGCTCGGATTGGCTTCGGCTTTGTCCACTGGCTCTAAAAGGACATGAATCAAACTGAGGGAGACAGATTAGCCTTTGGTAACAAGGGATAATGTTCAGCACATCAGAAAAACATACTTTCACCATCAGCAGATACAGGCCCAGACATCTTTCTTTTAAGCTAACACACACTAATTCATGGCACGCTGACACTCACACAAATGTACATACACTCAACATGTGTCCTGCAGATGTAGTAGCTATGAAAAAAGGCCCTGTTCTCTCTGTGTATATGAGGGAAAGAGAGCAAGAGAAACAGAGAAAGACAAGAAATACCTGAAGAATGCAAATATATGAGGGGAAGAAAGAAGGGAAATTAAATGAACATTAATTCTCCCATAGCAATTCCCTCTTCTCAGCACGAGGAGATGAAAGAGCACCAATGCACTTTCTGATATTTATTTCTCCTAAAACACACGGCTGGAGTTCTGTTCTGGTAGACTGGGCCTTGGTTGAGAGGATATGGACACCCAGGGGCCCCTTAGTGCCTGGTTTACTAATTAGGCATAAATATGCAAGATTGAGCCAATTGAGGATTAATTAACTGTTTATTTCTCTTCACTCCTCTACTGGACCCAGTAGGTTTGGGTAGGAAGAGCATAAGGAGGAATGTTGGGTGTGGCTACTTGGACAAGTGAGCAGTTTAGATGAGTGTGTGCATGGGTGTGCGTGGCCTACTGTAAATAATGTGGCGGTAATGCCTTTTTGAATGAGTGTGGGTGGATGTCTCTGTCATCAGCCACACAGTGGAGAGCTGTTCTAGTTGTTATGTCTGTGTGTGGATTGCAAATGACTACAAGACCGTGGCATGAGGGGACAGTAAATGAAAACCTGAGGAGCAGCTGTAGCTGAAACGGGTGGGGGTGGAGGGCTGATGAGAATTGAGTAGCTAAAAAAGGAGTTAGAAAAAAAAAAAACAGAGGAGAGAACTTATGCGACAGAGATGATTAGAAATGGTAGACAGAATCATGTAAAAGGATATATGAGAGTAAAATAATAAGGTAGTGGTGTGTGTGTGTGTGTGTGTGTGTGTGTGTGTATGTGTGTATCTGTGTGTGTGTGTGTGTGCATGCATGCGTGCGTGTCTTTCTGTCTGTGTGTGTTTGTGTATGAGTTGGGATGGGGTAACAGTACAATCTGTACACAATTAGGACTCCATTAGAAGTTTAAAACAACTCATGACTTCCATCTGTTCCTGAGGCCTGGAACGTGAGATTGGAGACGACAGGTGTCTAAATGTTTATCAGCCATGCTGCATTTATTCCTGTGTCTCTGAGTTAGGAGGAAAAATGACCCACACTAATCTAATTCAAACTAACATTCACTTTGGAAGGTTGCTGGTGTGGCAGGAATAAAGCACATGCTGTTCAAAACCACTGGAGTCAGTAAAGTATGCGCATTGGCATGAACGATTTAACTCCTGAGCTTCATGAGAATAAACAAAAATGCAGGCATGCGCACATGCTGATGCATCAATCTTACAAAATAAGGTCAAAATACGTAGCTAACATTTAGAAAGCGAGGGTGCTAAAAACATTTAGTTACAAATTTGAAATCAGCAGCAAGAATAAGCAGGTACTGGTTACATTTGCACATATAATCTGAAATAAAGTACCAAGTCTGAGCTTTTATTTGAGTTGGTTTATGTCAATAGTGGAAGAACAGTGTGGAAAAATAGTAAGTCATGAATTTTGAAACATCATTAAGTTATTAAAAGATAGTCTATGCAACTGTTTTTCTGACTTTTTCCCTTGCTGCAGTGCTACTGCTGCTAGAAGGCGGCAGTAAAGCATCTACAATCTGTTCGCCAAACACCATTAAACAAAAAGAATGGAAGAACAACCTGCAAAGCCAGCGAAAAACAGCTATCAAAAAGATCTGCATGGAAGAATAAACAAAAACAAGACCCAGAGCAGACGTGAAGCTAGCATGCCACAAATATAAGCCATCATCTTAAGGAGTACAGGGTGCGATCTTCGTAAAATAGACACATAGTTGACAATATTTTTGCTTGGAAAGTCCATCCATAGTAAAAACAGCCTTTAAAAATAACTGACCCCCCCCAAAAAAGTTCAAAAGTAAGTGGACACTTGGCTACTAAAGGTTTCTCGAGCAGATACTCACTGTATCAATATTTAGTTATGCAAACAGAGAGTTCAGCTTGCATGAAGAAAAATTAGATGAATGTAAGAAGATAATGCGATACATTTTAACAAATATTAAAAAGTAACTGGTTTGCACAGGAGAACGAAAAATAACAGGAAAAAAAATCCCTCTGTGACCCAAAATCAAGAATACTTTTAATATTGTGTTTTCTTAGCCATATATATGTGCAATATATGATCTCAGTACTCATCTGAAAAAAATTTTCATCTGAAAAACACTGAAAGAAGAAATGTAAAAAAAAAAAAAAATAACTGGACCTTACTTTTGTCCATTTATCTTCATACGATAAGCAGGTTAACAGGTTTGACTAAATGTAAAATCTGAAGCCTCACTAGGTCATTTACACAATCCTTTGGGAAGTAAATTAGGACAACAGCAGCTAATGTTGTAGTTAAGTTTGACATAATTTAGCTGGTCCTGAGTCGGGACATAAACATTAATACCCATGGCAATCTTCTTATTTCTCAAGTCCATTATATCACGACAAGTTATTTTTGTCAGTATCTGCTATAGGACATAAGCCATTAAATTCACGAGCTACATCATAATCTTCTTCTGCCAACCATTAAACACCTACCTTTACCCGGCCTGTAAATCAGCCCCATTCCTTGATACACCTCCACATTTGGTCCCCTGGGGGTAGCCATTGCTCACTGTTGAGGAATTTTACACAGATTTGTTGCCAATTTGTTGCTTTCCAGTGGAAAAAGTAAATGTAATAATGGGGGTGGGGGGGTGGGGGTCATTAAACGTGTATGAAATACTTTTCAAGAGCAAGAAAAAGATTCTCGGGGATGTTCAGGCGGCGCATAATCATGCCTCTGTCTGCTTTGCCTGCGACTGCATAAAACATTGAATATGGGATGAACACATTCTGTTGCTTTCATTCTCTCCATCCCCACCTCTTATTTTCCTCCCTCCCAAAAACCTCTATCTTCTTCTCTCTCTCTCCCTCTCTCTCTCTCTCTCTCTCTCTCGAGATCTCTCTCTGTGACTGCCAGAAACCACAATCATAAAATTATTAAAATGCTGTTTGGCTGCCATTAATCAGTAATGGTGATAAATCCTTGTGTGGGAAGTGACAGAGCATTAGTTACATACCTCTTGGCCTCAAAGACAGAGAGTAATGAGCCACGAGCCGGACCGGGTCAATCATAAACTCATCAAATGCGTCATTTAATTTCTTCATTTAGACAAACACAATTTGTTTATGGGAAAGATATCAGGTGTTGTGGAATGAGAAACAGCGCTGAAACGCTGGTACATTAATCAGGGCTTGATTACACGCGACTCTGCGGTTGTTTATCCTAATTTCATTCATTTCCATCAACAAAGCAAACACAGACGAACACAGCCATTAGCGATGGTTGGGGATGGCACAATTACAGCCTCGTATTAAATAAAGTGATGATGAATGGTCCAATACAAACTAAAACAAAGGGGTTTTTATTACTTCAATTCCGTCCCAGCCTCGCCTTCCTGTGTGTGTCTGTGAAGCTTTGCCGGTGTGAAAGGAGAGAAGCTGTTTCAAATTTATAACCAGAGGAGGACATATTGATGAGAGAAAAAGATAAAAAAACTTTGAGAAGTAGTGACTCCTTTCAAATGGCTGTTGGTTGTATATGATAGCAAAGGATAGTGTTATATACAGGAAAACCTCTGTTACAGTTTCTAATTGAAATCGGTGGGTGAGCTTGTTATAGAAGCAGCTCAGCCCCTGAAAGTAATACAGACACACACATTTATCTACATACACAAACACTAGCTCACCATACACTCCAGTGTACATGTACCCCCAAACACCCCCTACAGAAGCTGATAAAGATGAAAAAACTAACAGCAAAGTTGGATTTTTTCTTGATCATGTAAAGCTTCAAGAAGCTCACCAACATGTCTGCAGCTTGTTGATGCAGGCTTGTGAACAAGCTGCAGAACTGCACGAGCTGTTTTTCTTCAAACCACTCACTGTTAGCCATAACAACATCCGACACCTCCTTAAATATAGCTGTAAAATTAGCCACGTGTAATTGTATAATGTTGCACTCTTTTCAACAGTATCATAATTATGCATTTGCATGATTTGGAAACCTCTCACAAACGAAAGGCACATTTTGGGGAATACAGTAGATACTCAGTTTCTTGCCTGCAGCCACGAAAACACAGCTTGTTTTTTTTTTTTACACTTTTACATATTGAATGAGATATAATTTGTTTGTTTATGAGCTTTGGAGGTGCTGGTAGGCAGATTCGGTTACATTTACACAGAGCTCGACTAGCATTTGTCTGGATTTAGATTTGCCATTTCCCGTGACTCAGTCATGCAGGACTGTAGCACAACAGCTGAGGCTCTACATGCTGGCATGAGGAGACATGATGTGTGGTCTTGGACTTGACTTTCATTAAGAAAATGCCTAGGCGTGGACATTATCAATCAAGATATAATTAAAAAAAAATAAATTATCTAAATTGAAGTTTAAGAAGCTTTGGAGTTTTTGTCATCAATAAAGGAACAGTTCACCCTGTAATCAAATTTATGGATTGTTCCTCTGGCCTGCAGAGGTATTTATCCATATAGCAATATCTCCTGTAGAAATGTACTCCTTCTCCTAAAGTCTCACTCACACATATCTAGAGATAGGTCGGCAACCCCCTGGCAACCACCAGTCACTGGGGGAAAATTTGCATTCCCCAACCATCTGGTGAGTGGCTGCTGGGTGAAATCAGCCACAAAGAGGGTGTTGCACCAAAAACCTGATTGCTTTGGTTTCTAGCAGATTGCTGCCTATAGCTTGAGTGGAAGACAGAGTTGTCTGCACTTGCCAACTACTCAGCATCTTCTATGCAAACTCTGGGAAAACATGGTAATCTGTGACTGTTTTCAGTGCAGCACCATCTATTTCTTTCCAACCAATTTTACCTAGAGACTGCCAGCAACCTCTATCAACCACTCACCAACTGGTCAGAGAACACGTTAGGCTGCTAGGTTCCCTAGCAAACTGTGGTTGCCAGAGGGTCGCTTACTGGTTTCTAGCCCTGTGTGAGTTAAGTTTAAATTTAAGTGACATCAAACAAACCTTGGAGTTCTTGTCACTCAGGAACAGTTCATCCCATAATGAAATTTCTGAATTGTTCTGTTGACCTGTAGCGATAATTATCTGGTAAACTGTTACCCAGTTTTGGAGATAGACATGTCCGCCTTTTTGTTTCCATTAATCATGACGCTGTTAACCATGGAAAAAAAAAGTCCACATACTGTGCTGTAAGCAGTTTCATCTGTTTTCTTTCTACCAACATACACCCACCAATCATATCAACCTAGTTTAGAATCTACTATGATGACACACATAATATAAACATTAATGGCGAGCCCATTAGCTGAGCTATCAGGGTCGTGATTTCTGGAACAAAAGACTTTTGGTGAGTTTTTCAAATATATTTTCTTGGCACATTAAGCACACCAAGAGATAAATTTCTGAAGCCAATATCTCTGGACAACTCACACCAAAATAATCCACATGGATAAATACATGCCAGAGGAAAAATAAGCAAATTTGATTTTAATATTTAATACACCTGATCAGTTCAATTACCCAAAGAGCCATCAAAATAATTCAGTGGGATGTGTTTACAAAGTCCAAAGTTGCTTCAGATTTCCATCCTCCTACACCTATAAAAGGTCCACTGAACATTCATTCAACCATTTTCTATATCTGCTTATTTATATTCAGGGTCACAGTGGGACTGAGGCTTGTTCCAGCACTGGGCAGAAGGCAGCGGAACATCACAAACGCTCATTCAGACCTATGAGCATTTTTAATTTCAAATGCACCTCACCTGTGAACCTTTTCTGAACTGTGATGTGAAACCAGCCGAGGCACAGACAGGCTACCTGTAGAGCCAACTGAACAGTTTAGTTGCTGATTTAAATTACACACATAGGCTGCATGAAATTTCAACACAGCCGATCTTTATTTAAACAATAACAGGCCTTCCAAAGTTGGGATGCTTTTTGATTAGTTATAAAATTTTTAAAAAGAAAGGGTCAATATTTTCATGTGAATATTGGCGAGTGTTTCTGCCTGAAATGATCAGCATCTCACTATATATATTTTTCATTAGATAGCAAATGCATAGTAACATGATAATATTATCAATGACATTACAAAATTTGCTTGTGTTCATTTCATAGCATAAAATCTCATTGGGTTGAGGGGTTGGTAAAGTACTTTTCAAAAACACAGCACACATGTAGCGTCATGCTGCCGAAGTAGCACCATCTCACTCTGTATAAATTCACTCAGACCAACAATCATGATTAACAACCACGACTACAGTAACAGCCAAAACACGATTACATTTCTGGCATAATTGTACGGCCCAGGCCTTAACATGAAGAATAGTGTGTCACGGGGTGGAAATTATTCCAAATCACAGAAGCAGGAATGCACAGGTCAACACTTTGCTGCAATCCATTTATGTCTAATCCAGGGCCATTTGGACAGCTACATCTATTAAATGCCTGCAGAAATATTTACAAACAGAGCGAGGAGATGGGGAAATACTAAAAACCACATGATATCACAGGACAACTTGCTAAAAGAGTCACCTCATCACCATCTTTCCCTTGCGCAAAAAAAAAAAAAAAAAAAAAAAAAAAAGAAAATGCCCCAGACAAAATCTTTTGCAGCAATACCTTTCGCATGGTGAGAATTCCAGTATTGTTGTTACACACGGTCTTTACTCTTTCCGTCTAATCTTTCTCTCACGCTCTGCATTCTTTGCATTCAGCCTCCCTCTCCACCCTCTTCCAAAAAAAAAAAAAAAAAAAAAAGCCCAGAGAGCCTGCCAGCGGTCCAAGGTAATTAAATTACTTAGCAAAGTTTACTTAACAGTAAATGGTTAGCAAAATTTAAGGTGATTGCAAATTTGCTTTCATTTCACTTCAATGGCTGGCCTGTTTAAGGCTCGTCTGCAAATAATTAGCACATACATTTGCATCAAAATCGTTTAAACCATATGTTGCAAAATTATGGAAAGCAGCAAATTAAAAATATTCCTTTTCTGTTATGGAAATGCCTACATGTTGAGAGGAGAGAAAGAGAGAGCTAGAGCGGGAGGGAGGAGGGAAAGATATCACCATGTGTCTCCAAACACCAACAACAAGGAGGAGAGAAAAAGAAAGGAGGAGGAAGGAGGGTGCAATAATGATTCAGTTTGGATTTGAACACACTCATAACGGTCTTTTTCAAGAGCTCACCAGATGCGGTTTGAAATCTGCCCACAGAAGAAAAACAAAGCTTTCCTCAATCTCTTACTCGCCTTCTCTTTCTCGCACACATACACAGAATCAGACAACTTCCTCTAAAGTGGCTCTGTCTGGTACAGTCTATACTACTCCCCAAGGCAGGGCAGGGAAAGCTGTACATTAATTTGACAAGTAGTATTCACAACCTGAACCTTCAATGTCAGATAAAAGGATAAGTACGACTAAAATAAGCGACAACAAATGAGGCAACTATGGAATCGAGCATCCAAATAACCTGATATTTTCTCAACTAATGAATTCATTATTTAGTCAGTAAAATGCCAGAAAAGGAGAAATACTCAAATGTTTTGTCCAACCCACACCCTCCTCAATCCCCCAAATATTGAATTTATAATGATGTTAAGAAAGAAATGCAGCAAATCTCCATGTTTTGAAAGCTTTAACCAGCATATGTTTTACCTCAATGATTATAGTTATCAAAATAATTGACAAGTGGATATCTGCCTCTGACCCACTCGTCAGTTAATCTCCTCTCTACCTGCATCTACCAGTTATTTGCATCACTAGTTTGCCAAATTGATTAAATAACCATAAAATACCAAAAACCTGTGATAAAATGTCATCACAATTTCCAGGGGGGTGTAAGCTCATATATTCAAAATTTCTTTGTTGTATCCATTTTACTGAGCTGAATAATTAGTGCAGTGTATGCATTCCTTTCCAATAAAATGTTTTTTTTTTGCAGCACAAGAAACAAAGAAGAAGATGAAAACATAACACAAAGCTCTAATTAGTGGCCACTGTGGACTGATTCCCAAACAGCTTCCCGATAAAATGAAAGTAAAGAGTTGATAAACTTTTATTGCAGAGAAGCATGAATGGTCCTGAAGTGCTTAAACGTTTGGCTTAAAACCAAACCATTTCATTCAAGGTGAAGAGCCCTCGTCATTTAGCCATTTTGCTGCATTTAAGACTGTTTAAGTATTTCCCAGTGTTGCTGTTGGACTGCATTTTTGCTGTAATTTTAATGTAAAAATCACTTAAACTGTTCCAGTAACGTGCATTGCAGGAAAATCACAAAGGCAGGAGGACATCAAAAAGCTTACTACATGAAAGAGAAAACTAGGACGCAGCAGGTCCTGTGTTTATTATACCCATAAAACAAACCAAAAATCAATTGCACATAAACCTTGTATCCGTGCAGTCATTTGGTCAATCAGTCCTCCCTGCCACTGATAGACACCTGACCTGAAAGACTTCTCTTATTAAAAATAAAATGCACTTGTAAGCATAGAACGCAGATCCATTTCCTTTTAAAACTCACATACACCCTTAAAACCCTTAAAATATACACTTCTTTTTGTGTGTGTGTGTGTGTGTGTGTGTGTGTGTGTGTGTGTGTGTGTGTGTGTGTGTGTGTGTGTGTGCGCGCACTCACTATGTGGTATACTTCTCAATATATACAAACTGTTCCATCTACCCACCAACCCCTCTCAATTGGATGTAAGTCCATCTGCCACCAGTGT
Organism: Archocentrus centrarchus; assembly: GCF_007364275.1. Lineage (NCBI taxonomy): Eukaryota > Metazoa > Chordata > Actinopteri > Cichliformes > Cichlidae > Archocentrus > Archocentrus centrarchus. The sequence goes on along the minus strand of NC_044358.1, from coordinate 26,105,662 downwards.
CAATCTGCTACTAAGTGTTAGGGAATTTTATTCAGGTATTTGGGTCTTGTGTAAGTGGAGGCCCCATACTCACTCTCTCCCTGTCTCTCTCTCTCTCTCTCTCTCTCAGACATAATTACGAGTGTTGACTGGAACAGTGAGGTAATGGCACATAAATCCAACTGATCAATGGTTACAGAGACTAAATTACAGGATACTCTTGTCCCATTATCCTCTCAGAGGACAACAGGAGATGCATTCCTGCAGAGATGCAAAGGGGATTTCTGCTGCAGTTGTGTAATTGTTTCCTTTATTTGAATGCACTGGAAGCTGTGTTGTTACCTTTCTATCTTTATGCTCACACAAACAGGAAATCAAAATGCATATTAAACTACACTCTCTGTAATGCTGCTAATGAGATGTTAAGTTGAGGCTTTTAAAAACTGGTTTTAAAACATGAGCAAATCTTGGTTATGGACCAAGCCACATTAAAACTTATCATATTTAGTTAATCTGATCTTTGACCAAACCTTTACCATTAAATAAGGAAAGTAAGACGTAACTGTAAGAACAAATAAATGATAAAAACAACAATCCCACAAACTTACAGTGATTTCTTGTTCTTTAAATAGAGCTATCATGCCTTAGACTGAGTGAGACATGGGGATGGTGTAGTTAGTGGTTATTACTGGGTAATTCCCTGGTGGTTTTAACAGAGAAAATCCCCTTTGAAATGAAGAAATGAAGGTCATCACTTGTGTTTTTGACAATCGTTTCAGTCATGTCATACAAAGAGTGGTGCAACAACCAGAGTGACAGCAAGGTGATGAAAATGGATAACGCGTGATAACTGTAATTCATCGCTTAACAAAATGTGTGCTGCAATCGAGTGAAGATTTCTCAATCTAAATAGATGACAATGAAAGTAGAAAGGAGAAAATTTGAAGAAAGATAAATGAGGACATAAGTTTGGAAAGAAAAAGTATATATTTGAGAGAGAGAGAGAGATTAAAATGAGAGAAGAAAAAAAAAAACAACTAGGTCTTGCCTCTGTCTCCCGGACCCCGTCACCTCTTATCCTAACAGAACAAAGGGCGGCAGCCTCCTAAATGTGGCGCATTAGCCCTTTAGTTCCAGAGGGGGTAAGGTGACACCCTCCATGTATGTGGTCTGTTCAGCACACATCTGTCAGGGCCTAAGGGGGTGGGCAGGGGTGGTGGTGGCGGGAGGGATAGTGGGACCTAGAAGCACAAGGAAGACAGTGGAAAGAAGTAGAGAGCTCAAGAAAAAGTGTGTGTGTGTGTGTGTGTGTGTGTGTGTGTGTGTGTGTGTGTGTGTGTGTGTGTGTGTGTGTGTGTGTGTGTGTGTGTGTGTGTGTGTGTGTGTGTGTGTCCCCTGCTGTGACCAAGAAGCCTAATACCCTGTATTTACTCTGGATGAATTAGTCCTATCGTATGATGCTGCTAAGCTTCGCTGATCATGCAATGCTTTGCCTCTTTAGGTCTGTCGCTCAGTAAAGAACATACAAACCCAAACAGGAGAGACTGTCTGAGACACTTCAACAGACAGGCCGATTTAAAAAAAGAAAAAAGAAAAAAAAAGAAGCACCATCACAGCCCTTTAGAGAAGGCAGTGATATTTGTGGGCGAGTGGTCTATGGCACCACAACAGAACTTGTTTAAGTCTCTGATTTTGCCTCTATCTCCTCTCAATTATTTAAAAAAAAAAGAGAAAAAAAAAGAGAAAACCATGTGTAAATTCAGGATTTAAACTGACATGATCAGATATTAACAATCAATTTACTGATTACTCTTGACTCAATAAATGTTTTTCCTTGTTAAAAGTATTGCTGGACTTCACCTGTAACATAATTTAATAAAAAGGCAGCAAGATTCAGTATATAGTATGAAGAGAATTATGACGACACTTTAACTTGATGAGATGAGTCTCATCAGTTCATAGAACCTGTTAAATGAGATTCTTGAAATGATATAATACTGAACATAATATTCAAATATTCATAATATTACACCTGCTGTTGACTAAAGTGGGAGCATTTTTTTTTCCTAATCAAAGCTTTATTATAAAAAAAAAAAAAAAAAAAAAGAGGCACATGATACCTGACACAAACAACTGCAAATATGCTAACATCACACAACAATTTCAAATCTAATCATTTTCCAAGTGGAAATGCCTTTCAATATGACACATATACACAAGCACCGCTCATTATCAAAAAGTATGATAGGCAGACATTAAAATACGTATATCTTATTTATTCATTCTTAATAAAGACTTTGCAGCGTTAAGTGTTTCAATTTTAACTGCATAGCTTAAGTTGAGGAGTGAACCACGAAGTTTTTTCAGCTAGGTGTCAAACTGACAGAAGAAGTTAATTCAGACCAGTGAGGCCCTTCCAAGTTCAAGCCTCTGATGAGATCTTAAGGATTGTTTGTTTTGCTGCTGTCAAAGGTTCAAATGGGGAGAAGAAGGAGGTTTTGATGACCCTTGGCCCTCAGGTCCTAAGTGGGTGTTCTGCAAACACTCCCTATTGACATGTGGATAAGGAGAGGCCCGCTGCTGTGCGCAGTACTTATGCTCATTTGAGTGGAAAAGGACACTGCTATGAAAAGAGCAAAGAACCAAGCAAGTGGCTGAAAGGAAAGGAATATAATATATAATAAGGGTGTCATGGTTGCTGTGTGTCTGAATGGAGGTATGTATGGATCGAATAAAGTGGTTTCTTTTGCATTTTACAGCTTTGAAAACAAGAAGGTTGCTATACTACTTTTGTGTGTGTGATTTATGAGTACTCAGTATGTGGATTGAGAAATGTGCATATGAATCAGGGCACTGAAAAGGCACAGCAAGGTTGCTAAACAACAATGAACAAAATAAGTTGTGTAGAAGATCCAGATGAATCAAACTTACAGAGGGAGCTATATACAGTTACTTTGGCCTCTATGTATACTGTCCACTGTCCAACTAAATCCGATGAACTTTCAGTCATGACGACCTGTCCAAAGAGTTTTCCTTTATTCTGTCTGATACGCGCTCTGATAAGGCGCACTAAGCAGGAACAAGCAAATGCTAATAACAAAAATGAGTTAGAAATGCTGTGTGTTATAAACAAGATGCAGAACAAAAAATCCCTCTTTAAGCTGATTTTTTATTACTATTACTTTTGAAAGAATGCATAATAAATGCCTTTATTAATTGTAATTAAATATATGTATACTTACATGCTATGACGCAAGATTGATTGTTTTCTTACTCTAAATTCTACATGTATAAGAATGATAAATATATAAATAGTAAAATTATGATCAGTATCATATTATTGATATAATTATAACAAGCAGCTTTGTTGTGGAAATATAGGGTGTAGTGTGTGTGTGTGTGTGTGTGTGTGTGTGTGTGTGTGTGTGTGTAGGTGTGTGTGTTTGATATGTAGGCCAAGTAGGAAGTGACCCATAAACATATCCATCCAGCTCTTTCATTGGGGGCCAGTGTTGCCCTCCTCAACCTCCTCCCCCCAAACACACACACACACACACACACACACACACACACACACACACACACACACATTCTCAAAGCCCCCAGTGAGCGCTAAGCAGGCCAGCGGGCCAGCCGAGGGGGCTCATTACAGGTCCACAGAGCCCCCCAACACAAAGGCCTGAGCCGCTTTAGCCATGGGATGATCTGCTCTCTACTGACTAGAGAGAGTCCATAGACGGACAAAAGGAGGGAGGGGAGGGAGGGGATGGGAGAGAAAGAGGTGAAGGAGAGCAGAGATGAGGAGAGGAGAGGAGAGCCGCGGGCTTTAAGGATGTCAGGAGACCCCGAGAGAGAAAGCCTGGCGGGCGCTCAGAGAGGAACGGAGAGAAGGAGGAGGAGGAAGCTTAAGCTCCACGGCTACGTCAGGACATTAACATTCACACAACCTCCCAACATCTGCTGCTTCCTTCTCGCCTTCCATCCCTATCTCCCTCTGCCCGCTAACAACGCTGGAACAAAGACGGTAAGACAGAATGAGCGGACAGATAGAGAGGGAGAAGAGAAATAAAAATGGAGAGAGTAAGGAGAGATGTGAGCCAGATGAATTTAGAAGATTTGGCAGCAAGAGACTTAGCAGCTGCAGGTTCTGAGGAGTTTAGAAGTTGAAAAAAAGAAAAAGAAAAAAAAGATATCCCTAATAATTGTAATTACACAAATGTGATGAAATTACCAAGGGCAAATTGACAAAAACTGAGGGCAAAAAACTGAAGATAAATCTGAAATAAAACACAAATATTAAAGTATCAAATATAAATTACTTCATCAAATTAAAACCTTTTGCCTATTGTATTTTACTGTAGGTCTTCATGAGTGACATGATCACCTGAAGACCTGATACAGGCCAGCCTCGGCTCTATAGTAGACACAGTTTTCAACTAAGCCATAAAACTGTTCTTCTGGAAGCCTCTGGGAAAGAGAGGAAAACCAGAGACACGTCCAGCGCATTAAACCCTCTCCTTTAGTCCTGTTTCTGGCCCTGAGCCTGTGTCTGCAACAGTGTGACCCAATGCACTCAAAGTCACATGCTCTATTTTATGATGCTTCACTACCATTAGTACAACATTAGCCTTGAGGTGGGAGGGCAGGGAGCCGAGGGTATGCAAGAATACACATGAGAACATTGAGGGAATATTTCTAAATTTGTCCCCATTCTTTAAAAAATTTAATAAAATCCCCAATCCTCACATGTAAACTATGTCAACATATGATGAAATATGTAAAATATGTCTCATTAAGTTAAAGTGAAATCACATCAAGGGATGGCAGTGTTGTTCTGTGGCCTACGGTGAGGCTGAACAAGTCTTAAGTGAGCTAAGTATGTGGCTGGCGGGTGCTTTATAGATGATGTATAGATGCCTGGTTCTTTCATATATTTCCTGTGGTGAAATTAGAGCCCTATTCTGAAGTGCTGTGTGAGTGTGTGTGTGTGTATGACTGTAAACATGAAGACATCTTTCTCCACAGTCAATCTCTGCCTGTCACATCTGGCTCGCAACTCTACCCTTCGAATACACACTGGAATATATACACCGTGTACATGGTGACATCTATGACTTATGTACTGGGAGGAGTGTTTGAAATTAAGCTGCAGTGAATATGGGCCCAGAAGCACTCGAAGTGGAGAGTGTGGGAGTACGTATATGCATTTGTGTGTGTGTGGGGAGGGTCGCGTTGACGCTCTGTGGAGGAAAACAACCATGTAACCCATTCAGGTATACAGTCGAGAACACATGCAACAGACTGTGGCTTAATTCAGGAGACAGACGCCCTCTCTATTTTTAAGATTAGGCTTAAAACTTTCTTTTATGATAAAGCTTATAGTTAGGGCTGGATCAGGTGACCTTAGTTATGCTGCAATAGGCACTTTCACCTCTTTTTACTCTGTTTATACCCCACTCTGCATTTAATCATTTGTTATTATTAATCTCTGGCTCTCTTCCACAGCATGTCTTTTTGTCCTGTCTCTTTCCTCAGCCCCAATCGACGGCCCCTCCCTGAGCCTGGTTCTGCCGGAGGTTTCTTCCTGTTAAAAGGGAGTTTTTCCTTCCCACTGTCGCCAAATACTTGCTCATAGGGGGTCGTTTTGACTGTTGGGTTTTCTGTGTAATTATTGTAGGGCCTTTACCTTACAATATAGAGCGCCTTGAGGTGACTGCTTGTTGTGATTTGGCGCCATATAAATAAAACTGAATTGAATTAATCCCAAAAAGTTTAGAAGTGCAGCTGCAAAATGTATTAAAAAAGAAAAAAGTGTTCATATTTTCTAATTTTACATAACATACAACACACACTGTATATAAAAGATGTCACCTGTTTTTAGTCTACTGTCTTAAAGCCTTTAGTTTGGCATTTTGGTCATTGCAATGCTAGTGTTTTTTTGTTTGTTTTGTTTTGTTTGTTTGTTTTTGCCGCTGTAAGTGGCCAAATTTGGATATGAGAGTGGATTTCTAAGCTATCACCTACTGTTAGTTTTCTGGGTTAGAAAGGTGCATCCACAGGCAGCATGAGTGCATTGCAAAGAAACAGATAGCTACTAGAGATACACAGATATTTTCTTGGCTGATTCCGGTTTCCAAGAATGCTGAAAGCCGGCCGATTCCGGCCTCTGGTTGGTCAATTGGTACATCTCTAATAGCTCTAATTATTAGAATTTCCCTCACTGAAAGCATTGCAATAGACTTTGCCAATCACTGACAGGTGGTACATTTGTCCAATCCAATCACCCAGCTGTGGTTTTACTAGGTAACTATATCAAAAAGGGCTTTATGCCTATTTATTTAAATGAATTGACACACAAATGCCATAGTGCATAGGTTTCATTAGGTTCCAGTCACACAAAGAGACCAGTTGGCAAACATTGGACAACCATTCAGCAACCAACAGTTGTGAGACAAGACTTTGTAGGGGTTGCTAGATGTTGTTGCTGGCTGCTGCTGAGTGAAATCAGTCACAAAGGTTTTACTGCACCAAAAACCTCATTGTGATTGTTTTGCTCACTTAAAAATTGCTACAGTTGTCAGTAGTTTGCAGGGAAGACACCAACTTGTCTGCAAATTCTCACCAACTACTCATGGAGTGGTAGTAAAACACTGTGTCACAAACCAGAAACAGAATGTTTGCCTTAAAGTATGCCTCACTGCTGTGGCCAAGACATTTCAAAAGGCACAACTTTTACTTTGAAGGCAAATGTCTGTGTGGTTATCGAGTGTTTGCAGACAAGTCAGCATCGTCCAAGCAAACTATTTGGGACTGTGGCAATCTGCTAGCAACCAAAGCAATCTCAAGTAGGTTTTCAGTGCAGTGCCATATGCCTCATCACGATCAATTTCACCACTGACCGACGGCAACGGTACAGAAATACACATTTTCCCCTTGTGACCGGTGGTTGCCAGATGGTTGCCAACTCACCTCTAGGTCTCTGTGACTGAGACCTTAATAGGCAATGGCAATCTCAAGAAATGACCAATATCACCAACATTTCCAAGCCACACTGTGAGAAGATGGAAAAACATTAACATTGTCCACTTACCTGCAGCCTGGAGGACTAAATGCATTCGAACTTTGGCCTGCTCTGCTGGAGTCTGCAGAAATTTGACAAAGAGATAAAAAAAATTTTAAACAAATTAGACAGTAACATAATATTTTAATTGTTGGAATGTGTTATTTTAATTGGTTTAGTGGTATAGGACATGTACAAATTAGCTGGCAGGCAGTGTGCTTGAGAGCATTTTAACACCTTTGGTCACCGAGTACATTGTGTACATTACTTTCTATCGTTATGTGTTGTACTGTAACATTCATTTTCTGACACCAACTACCTAAAAAGATTATGCAGGCAGAAGATGAATTTTTTTCCCACCAAAATTCCTGCATTGTGACCGAATGGGTTAAAGCAGGACAGACACTTGTTGACACAAAAGCTTTAAAATTGTCTTTTTTATTAAAAAGAAAAAAAAAAGAAGATGATCCACTATTTACTTTGGCACCCTGCTGTTTGACATATCACAAAGCACAGGTTGAGACAGGACACACGGGAGCCACACTTACAAAATGTCATCTATGTATTTTAGCTCTAAACAACTGTGTCCCTTAGGTCAAAAAAAAAAATATTTTACCCATGATAATCTTTAACTGCAACCATTAGAGTGAATGTTCCCATAAACTGTCCTCATAGAGCACCAAGGGACAACTTCACCAAGCTACTAGGCCTCATACTCTGTAAAAACCCTGCTAGTAGAAAAAAACTAAAATAAAACAGAAAGCAGCATCTCTGACACACCAGGGAGAATCAATGAGTAAAAGATGAAGAGAAATTTAGAGACAAAGAAAGAGAGAGAGGGGAAGAGAGAAAACAAAAGCTGCTGTAACAAGTCTTTGGAGAGTTGGATAAGAGGGCATGGAGAGCACATTTTACAAAGATCACAGCCAAAGACTCAACATATTCCCCTTCCCATTGTGTGTGTGTGTGTGTGTGTGTGTGTGTGTGTGTGTGTGTGTGTGTGTGTGTGTGTGTATCAGAAACATTTAGCGGGCATGAACAGAGGAGGGCCTTGTGCTTTGACAGCTGTATTGGGAGGCACATCCCTTTTTTTTTTCTCCTGACATGGCCTCTAAAGACCTTGCTGTAATTCCAATATCACTGCTATTAGATTTGAGGGTCTTAATTGTCAAGGAAGAATGATGGCTATGACAGGGCACGGAGCTATAAAAGGCGAGTGCGATGCAGATTGCTCTCGGAGGTGTTTTGGCACTGCTGTGGCAAAGCGGCCCTCGTTACCATGCAGCGGCAGAGACTGTGTGTAGGATTAGAGAGAAATTAAATGCTAATGGGGATGGGATCTGAATCCGCTGCCTGGGAGCATCATTTAGACGACAGGGCTGGGGCGTCGCTGACAGGCAGCGCTTCCTCCCTCCACCTCCTCCAACACACAACCCAGCTCGTCCTCCCATCCTTCCATCTCATGACTCCCCACCCCACGCACAACAAAAAAAAAAAAAACCTGATTTATCAAACTGTAAACTTGTCACTTCGTAAAAACGTCACTTTTCGGTGGCAGTCGGGGAAATATAATGACCCCCTTTAATGCAGTGATGTCAGGGTGCTGTATCCTAGATGGAACGCACATCAAGCACTGCACAGATGCAGACTGAGACACACGTAATGCAACATGGATGTGTGCTGACATGGCGGATCACACACTAACTGGCACTGCTTGACAGCCAAAATTATGAATTGCTATTATAAGAAGAGGAAAAACACTTGAGGCTTTCATTCACACATAAATGTATGTATGTATATACACACACACACACACACACACACACACACACACACACACACACACACACACACACACACACACACACACACACACACACACCTTACCTTCACAAAAATGGAATTATACCATAATTTTTCTAATTTTTCCTGCTTTTTCAGCATCTTTGCATTTAGAGGACAGGCTCTGAACCCAGTTTAAAGTAATCAGTCTTGCTACAACCAGTCACATAATGCAATAACACATTACTGCTTAACTATCCTGATCATTGTGTGCTGTGCAATCATCTTAGTTACAGTTTATTACAACGCCCACTCCATAATTACATTAGCATTTGTTTACATTGGCCTTAAGGCATGTGTAAGTCCATGCGTTCTAAATGCACACGTGCACACACACGCGCACACACACACACACACAAACACGCATTTCTGCCAGTTCCTCGAGGGGTAATAGAACACTGAATCACACTATTGCTGCTACTGTACACTGTCTCTCTGTAAGGGTTGAAACTCCCAAGCAATACTTACAACATTAACCAGTGAAGTGAAAACAAGTATTTCCTAATAACAACAACAGTGATTGGATTGCGGCCAGAGGGGTGAAACGTGTTTCCAAGTTTTAACAGAGAGAATGAAAGCCATTTTCTCCTCAGAGTCATCCTGGCTTTGAGTTTTCCTTTAAATAAATGCAGAAGTGTGACCAAAAAAAATGCATCTTTAATAAAAGGCTGTGCTTCTTGTATAAAGTACTAAATGGAGCCTCAGAGAATAACAGTATAATTAATATCAAGTTATCACAACAAGTAATGTAAAAGGTACTCAGAAGTCAGCTAACAAACATAAACACACACACACACCCAAAATTGCATGTTTTTTGTTTCACAACTAACTCTTTATTTTTCACTCTAATTCACATATGCATGCCTGCTCCCTCTGTGTGTAATTCATTAGTAAACAATAAAAAGGCGTTAATTGTGTTCCCCAGAGGCAGATCTGAGTTCCCCCCACTGGGAGAGAGGCACCCGCTGCATCTGAAGTGGCTTCGCCCCTCAATTAGAACTGTGCCTTTCCCACATGCACAAACAAACATGAGACACCAAGAGAAGGACTGTGTGTGTGTGTGTGTGTGTGTGTGTGTGTGTGTGTGTGTGTGTGTGTGTGTGTGTGTGTGTGTGTGTGTAGGGAGGCAATGTGACTTGGAAATGAGCAGTGCTTTCCTTGTAGAGGCTTTAGATTATCACACTGAGAAAAGGGGGAAAACAGAGAAAATAGGACAAAAAAAATTAGACAAGGAGAAAAGTTGTTTTTGTTTTCTTCATGGCTCTGGAAATATAGAAGATGAAAAGAAGGAAAGTGTTAAGAAGAGGAAAGGCAAGAAAAAAAACCTAAAAGATGATGAAGAATATACACATACAGAAAATCAAAGACAGTGTCAAACGCAACTGTCAAAAGAAAAATATGACTTAGAAAATGGAACTAAACACTTTTACTTTTTAATGGTGTTACATTACAGGGCAAGTCACCTAATACCGCTAATAACTTGAGAACAGGACAAAGAGTTTTACTAACACACCTGTTAATTGAAAGCAAGTGCCTTGGTCAAGGACACTGTGGACAAGAAGACCCAAAAGAAATCCTCCGATTTTCTGACCAACTTCTTTACTAATAATCTCACAGGGAACTTGAATTAAATTGCATGCTTAAATGTTCTCAGCTGCTCTAAATGGGGACATCTGAAAACAGGGTGAAGAGCTAACCGTCAAAGAGAAGCAAAAGGCAATAAGCAATTTAATATGGGCATACCAGTATGGCATAATTGGCTTTGGCATATTTCTCAAAGGAATTTATTGAGTCTGTACTTGATTATATAAATAAAAAACTGACAGATGCAGTTTTTTTAATGTTTTTTATTCTACCTACTTTTCTCCTCTCCACACACCTGGCCAATTACTGAGACTCGATAAGTACTTTTTTTTGGAGCATGCCATCAGTGCCTATGTACAAATCCCATTTGCCATAACCTGCAGTATTTCATTTTTATTAAGGAAATATGAAATATGCGTGGTGGTATGTATGGCAATGAAAAATCCAGTCATGCATGTGTGGAGCAGGTAATATTGTCAGCAGCATATGTACTGCATTTTTCCTCTCTTCCACTCTCAAGGTGTAAAACAACTTTAACAATATCCTCCTCTCATAAAAGAATCTACTATTATTGGGCTACTCTTGCCAGCAGTGATACCCACACCCACTTGACTCAGACCAAATTCTTGTTCCAAATGCAACGGGAAGTCCAGTATGCTCAAAGTAGGCCTCCAGCTTGTGCGCTTACCTCACCACGCCGATGACAGACACACTGAGACGCGCTTAGCTGAGCTAAGTGCCATTAGTCAAAAATAAACACATCCCATTAGAAAAATAAATTACCCTCACTCTGCTTGGTAAAAACAATGCTACTCTGTGTATAATGCGGTACCGAATGCAGGAAATTTCATCTATTTGCAGTAATTCACTGCTTTGTCTGCTTCTCGAAACAAAGCGTGCCGGGTCAGGTGATGACTGTTAAAGCAGGAACAGAGAAGGAGAACAAAGGTGAGAAAGGCTAACTAAACCAGGCTGGTGCATCTAACTACTCAACAGGATGTTCATTTATGATCAAGCAAAACGAGGTGGGAGAAAACAGAACAGATCTTCATGAACAAGTAAAGGAGCAAAACAGAGCGTCAGCACATGAAGGAAGATGACCAACATGAGCTGCAATAAATAAATAAATGCTGAACACTGGACGGGCCCTACCTTACAAAGTGTTGCAGATCTCTAACTTGTTTAATGTAGTCTGCATGTCACAGCAGAACAGCCAACATCTTAAAGATGGTAGGTAAACTTATCTGTGGAGACCCTGCCAACTTTTATTTTAACGCTTGAGGCTTTTGAGTGTGAACATATCAGAATGGGCACATTTCATGATATTTGGCCAAATAATCACTTTATAACAGCGGGAACATCCAGTGCCAGCTTTTACAGCTCAAGCGCCTACATGTGGACTACTCTTGTGGTGAGGCCAAAATAAAATGTTTAAAATGTTAAAATGATTATGATGCACTGCCCAAGATGTGGAGCCCGCTGGCGTTCATCTGTAACAGTTCTTGTGCTAGTGCTAGTTTCAAAAATCACATCAACACGGGCAGATGCACGCCAGTTGGCTCAGTCTACTGTTATCAGCTCAATATGAAAATAATGAAGTTAAAACAAGTTAATATGCTCGAAAGGCTAGATATTTATATGTATTTATGAATAATTTAGGCAATAGGGTCAGCAAGTAGAGTGCACTTAATGCACTATGGCCATTTAAGTAAATATAGAGAACGCACAACCAATTGATTGGTTCAAGGGCAGGTATGATTTAAGTCAACCAATACTGCAATACTGTAGCAACTCTCTTCTGTTTCTCATATCCTAGTTAAAAAAAATAATGTGGGCGTGTGCGTTTGGGTAGTCACCTTACTCTTCAAATGTTTTAAAGAAACCATCTTTTTGTGTTTGTTTGTTTGTTTGTTGGGGGAGGGGGGGGGGGGGCATCGGTGACATCATCAGTCCATCCACTGTAACATTAATCCTAATTGCGCCACTGTTACCATTATTTTCTGTCAATAAACTGTTTCAGTAGACACAGTGCCTACCTCAACAAACTCTTTATGCTGGAGTTGATATGCTCAATATTCATCTCATTATATTTTTAAAGTCTTCATCTGTTTCCATTTTCTTTCATTTGTTGAATTCCTCTCGGGCTTCCCCTGCATCACCTCCTCTTCCTCTCCCTCTCTCTCATACCCCCCCCATAAACAAACACACAGATATATCCCATACCCAAAAGAGGACAGGGGAAAACAGAGCCCCTAGAAAATGCAATTTTTCTGTTTTTAATATCGAGGTCTATAAGATCAGGGCAAAGATGGGTTCCATGGCAATATGTTTATTTATATATTTTATAAGGAGGAAAAAAAGTCTGCCTATCTGTATGTATTTGGGATGCCTGAGCCACAGTATCTGAGCTCATCTTATATGAAAAATAATGTTGTGTATGGCTATACTTTTATATATAATGGCAATATGGGATCAGGGCTCTTTTACAATGCGCCATACTTCAGGCTAGGGCTAACAGCATTTTATGACCCGCCAGCAGTTCATCTTCATGTCTCAGGCAGGCAGGAGCACTGCATAATAATGTCGTTTCCTGCCCCCAAATGCTATTTCACAGGCTGGGGCTCATTTCTCAAACTTCACCACTTTTACAATTTCCTAAACTTTTATTCCCGTCATTATTACCAACAAGATTTCATTACGTATTTAGAATGTAAACAAGTCTGAGTAATGACACTCCCCCATCTCCCTGGAATCATTCCCATTGATGGCTCTGCTGCTATCTCAGGCGCGTGTATTCATAAAGACACACTAGTACAAACACACACACGTGCATACAAATACACAAAACTCCATGCACTGCCACAAACATCCATACAAAAAAAAAAAAAAAAAAAAAAAGATGCATACACTTGCATAAACTGCCCCAGACAAGATACAACTCAAAGGCAGTAATTTACTACCCCGTGTGTGTGTGTGTGTGTGTGTGTGTGTACATGCATGTATGTGTTCTGATAAAGGGGGATGTGATGGGGGGTAAAGGGGGGGAGAGAAGGAGAGTTTTATACTCAACTCACATAAATCATGTAGAAGAAAAATGAGCAAATGTGCAGGCTAACTCATCTTCTTCCCATCCGGAGAAAATGAAATTCACTGGAATACCTATCAAAACTGCAATCATCCAGAGATAATATCTTCTTTGGTCTATCTGCACTTTCCGATTTAATTTCCTCCATGCCCTTGACATCCAGCGATACCATTAAGATGAAGCACATACAGTAAGGGAGTAGTTCTCACGTTTTGATATATGAGATCTCTGCGCTTAATGTAATATCATCATTTGAAAATTAATGCAATCTTTCTTTTGTTTGGGGTCTTTTTTTTTTTGGGAAACACTCGAGGAGTGAACCACAGTGAGACAGGCAAAAAGACGAGGAGCAAGAATGTGATGGGGACACATGAAAAAGAGAGAGAAACACAAGAGATATGTGAGAAAGGAGGGACAGACGGGGGTATATTTTGTATTTTGAGGAGCCCCACACACACCCCCTCCCGCTTCCTCATTCCATGCGAGAATGACATGCAATTATGTCTGGGCCTGCCCCAAGTCAGAGGTCACTCAAATTACTCCATCATTTAGCCGTGCCGTGGAGATGAGAGACACAGAGAAAGAGAGAAAGAGAGCAAGACCCCCACCCCTCCCTTGCTTCCAAATCCTCCCAAACCCAGCTACAACATCAAATATCATGAAATCATTAGTGTAATAAACATGGAAATCTGTTTGCAGATTATCAACACTCCCTCTTTCCCTCCTTTATCTGTCCACAATCTCTTCATCTAAGCTGTTTTCCCCTCTTTAGCCTATACAATTATATTAGGGAGCAACAAAGACAGAGAAAATAGAGAAATGAATACAGAGATTAATTAAAAGAAATCCTGTGATGAGAAAAACATTTTTAACAATGTAGACAAAAGACAGAATTGATAGAAACGACAACCATGTTGACCTAACTCTTTTTGTACTTTATACTAAAACTGCCGTATGAGGTAATGTCACACTGTTGGTGTGCGAGTGTCCTGGCTACAGCTGTTGGTCTCTATCTGTCAATAGACCAACCAGGCAATTTGCCTCAGTAAACTCTTCAACTCACGAAGGGACACTCAGACATCAGCTATCCCTGAAGAGAACCATGTGGACAACAACCTGTGAGGCATCATAAATAGTAGAGACTTGTTTCCAGGCTGCAGATTCCAATAAAACAAGTCCACTTGGTTTTCATGAATAAAAAAGCTAAAACTAACCACATTTTTATAAAAAAAAAAAAAAAAAAAAAAAAAGTGAAAGGTAGCTCCCAGATAGAAACTTTTGAAGACCCAATATCCTCAAACACCACGTAATATTCATAATATTTTTATTAGCACACAAGTTAGTTAAAACTGCATGTCAGTATGGTGAGGATTTGACAGCATTATAGGCTATGTAATATCTATAATTTGTATTAAAGGTGAAGCCGTATGATTATTCCCTAGATTACTTTACCCAGGTAAATTTTTACTTCCCCAATGAAAATGACATTAACATGACTTACAGGTCTGTTTGAGAAATACTGATAGTCAACAGGTAGGTTTAAAGGATATTTGAACCACAATAATTTCAGTTATTGACAGAATGTCCACAATGGCTTAAAGCACTAGTACAGCTGAGGTCTATTACTTATCACGGTTTGTTTTTTATTTCTTTAAATTAGGCTACTTCACAGGGGATGAAACAATGAATACAGCTGTTCGGATAACATTGCTTTTACTTGTTTTATTTAATTGTTGTGTAAAGCACATAACGTTTTTGCTTATTTGTTGTATAGTTTTGTTATTTGAATCGTCTTACATGTAGTTGGACATGAATATTAAGTTTCTGTTAAGCTTTTTTTTTTCTTGCTGTTCTTTTCCTTGAGTATTGTTTGCTATCTTCATAATCTGTTTTTGAAACACTTATTTTTATTCCACGTTTTTGTGCACTTTTTGACATGTATGGGGTTTACACTGTGTCACAGGTGGTGGTAGATTGCCACGCAAGGCTGGCATTTCATTTAGACCGATTGTTTGCCAGACCTTGACAAAGACTTAGAGTTGATGTGTGTTGATCTGTCTGCCCCCCCCTACCAATCTTACTGAAGAATAGGCTTAGTTTATCATTTACCTGGAGTAGGAGTGCCTCAGTTACTTTCTATGGTTATAACATAAAATCTGTCTTACTATTTGAGGTCTATTTTGGTTTGATTTTTAAGAGGAGATGCTCCTCATCAGCCACATGTAACATGTTAATCCATTTGTCAAACACATGATGAAAATCTGAAATGATGAAAAAAAAAAAAAAAACAATATTTAGAAAAAACTCAAACTTTGTCACAACACAGCTTCTGACCCCAGGAAGAGCAGACGCTACATTTAAACAACAGACTTTTAAAGGTCCTTTTCAGAGTTGAGGTATAAATTTATTCCACATGGGAAACCTATTTTTCTGCAGTGAAACAACATATTCTACCTCATGGACCCTCACAAACACTTGTTGAAATGATGGTAAAGAGCTATTTAAGAAAGGCTATTACACCAGGATTTTCTAATCTATTTACATGCTATTCATCAGAGATATTGCATGCATGGAAACTGAAAAGTGGAACAGCTCATGCTGTAACTCAGAAGAATATTCACAGTGTATGTGAATTTAAACATTTTGTTTTCTATACTTGCACTTGGATAAAGGGAGGCATGTTTTTAAAGCATAGCAGTTACCATGTGTCAAATGAAAGGTGCAGTTATTGTTTATTGCTACATTAATAATTTAAAATACTGTTAAATAGTGGTAATGTTCATACAAAGCAACTTACAAATAATGTGACTTTACTATTAAGAAACATAAAAAGGAACTTCATTTTGCTTTCAGCAAAGGTCTAGAATGTCACATCAAGAGATAAGGTGAATTCCACACTTATAACAAAGATTTGTCTTTACAGTTTTCCGTGAATCATGACCTTAACTCAACCTGCAACCCCAGACTGACCTGTACACCACCCTCCATCATTAGGCTCGCTTCAATCTCTTTTCCCAGAAAGGATGACCCCCCCCGCCATTCTTCTACTCCCCCTCTCTTCTCATATTCTTCCTTGAGCAGTGTGTGCAGTAGAACGATGGGTACAGCTGCTGATTGAACCAGTAATCCTGATGAGGCTGATTCCTCGTGTATTGATTGAGCTGCTGGCTTTTCTACTTCTCTCTAAAACGCTGTGCATCTGGACTGATTAGCTGCTGTAGGCCACCTCTTTTGCTATCTCTCCAAATCTCCCAGAGCAAAAAAAAAAAAAAAAAAAACAGCCAAATCACCGACTTGGGTGATTTTTGTTTGTGTGTTCGTTTTCATGTGTGTGCGTGTGTGTCTGGATGCGTACATGAGTGTGAACAAAATCAGAAAACTAATGCAGAGCACTGGGAGCAATTAACTTTAGACTTTGTTTCTGCATTGCTACTGATCGCGTTCAGTCAATCTGCTGAAATACAAAAACAAACCAAATATGAACAATGAAACAAACCTTAGACCACACAAGACTTAAATGCCCACCTAATTACTTCCTCGCTCATGAGGTTAAAACAGGAAAAAGTAACATTAGTATTCATCATGAAAAATCAAGCTCCACAATAATGTGAAAGGAAGCTTGATTGTCACTTCAGTGTGAAATCTGATACAGTTTTAGTTATGAACAAACAGCAAAACATTACTGACACCCATATAAAAATGATTTACAGTAATGTAAGCATATAATTACTGCAAAAAAATAAAAAAGTGTCTATTTGATAGAGAGTCAAGATAGCTGGTTGAAACACCATGATAAGTGTCAATGTGGTGGATGCACCAATCTTGAAAGCAATAGATCAGCAGTAAGTCATAAACGCCTGTTTAGAAATCTACACGAATATATGTGTGAGGCACTGAGAAAAAACATTTGCAACAGCCCTGGAAGTCTACCTCAGAGAGGGATGAGCTCCGTTATTTACAGTTCTCTGTCCCGAATCGTAATCAGAGTCTTGCACTCCCCAGGCAGCTGACTACTGGGGTGCAATCTCCCCGTAAGCATTAAAACGCCCATAAATTCAAACACTCAGTATTCAACTATTCAAATTCCCCAAGACATACATATACACACGCACACGCACACACAGACACAAAAAAAAAAAAAAAACATACACTGGTAAACATACAAATGTGTTTGCATGTTTGTGTGAGTCTGTCTTAGTGTGTAATGTTTAACTCCTGAGCTATCTTGATGAGTATAAAGAAAAAGCAACAACTAAGAATCAAATGCAAATATCTTATAATCGGTCCCTGTGGGTACACTCAGGGGAAGAATCTATAGGAAAAAAATATATGCACATGTACAAGTCTGCTAATCTCTGTGAGTCTATGACTGTGTCGATAATTCGGTCTGCATGTACATCTCCAACTGTTCTGTACAACATAAAACAATTTCGATAAAAATTATGGTATAATGGAAATCTATAACTCAAGGCGGCTTGGTCTAAATTTGTAACAAGTTTGAAAAGTCAGTGCACTCCTTTGTGACTTTGCTTTTGCATAGAGTGCCTACAGTAAAACACTTGCAAATTAGTTTACATTCATGCACATGTCATTTAGAGAAACTTAAAACCACTAGCTCTCATATTTGCCAAGATAACGCATATACGCATATTGATTAATGCTGTTTATGCATCTAATCTTCTCTTGAATAATTCAAAGCACCTTTTATGAAGTACTACATCAATCACACCTATAGATCAAGCCAAAGACATCTCCAAACTCAATCTAGACCATTACTATACCATGTGCTATATTTAACTATCACTTCATTTGAACGTCTAGGCTCGAGGCCCTTTGAGGTGAAACATGAGTGCCCTTAAAAAAAAAATCCCCATATTGAAAAGGTTTTAAATGGCAAATTCACAGTTCAGCATAACAACCTTTACTGATGATGTAACTAATTAAAAAATTGAAACAAAAATCACATTTATCACTTATCTTAGAGAAAAATACTGTGTATCGATTATTTTGTAACCGTGAACGAGGGGGTTTTGTTGACAACTGAAAAAAAAAAAAAAAATCACTACACCCAGCCACTGCCTCTTTATGGCAGTACATAATACTTTAAATAAGTAATTACTATACACTCACTTTATTAGGTACACCTTGCTAGTATTGCATTAGACCCCTTTTGCCCTTAGAACTGTCTTAATTCGTAATGGCACAGATTCAACTGGAAGAAACCAGTTTGAGATGAGCTTTGTCACATGGGGAGTTATCCTGCTGGAGGCATGTTTTGGAAGGATCCATGTTTTCATGTTATTGATGGAAACTTTGTCTGAATGCCGCAGCAGAAATCAAGACTCAGACCAAAAAACGTTTTTTCCATTCTTCTATTGCCCAGTTTTGCTGAGCCTGAGCAAGCATCAGTTTCCTGTTCTGAAGTGACAGGAGTGGCACCTGGTGTGCTCTTCTGCTGCTGTAGCCCATCTGCTTCGAGGTTCGATGTGTTGTGCATTCAGAGATGCTTTTCTGCATACTTCAGTGGTAAAGAGTGATTATTTGAGTTACTGTCGCCTCCCTGTCAGCTTGAAGCAGTCTGGCTATTATACTCTAACCCCAGAGATGGTTGTCTGAGAAGATCCCAGCAGATCAGCAGTTTCTGAAATACTCAGACCAGCCTGTGTGGCACCAACAGCCATGCCACATTTAAAGACACTTAAATCACCTTTCTTCTCCATTCTGATGCTCACTTTAAACTTCAGCAGGTCATCTTGACCATGTCTACATGCCTAAATGCATTGAGTTACTGCCATGTGATTGTTAACACAAAGATCGAGTCAACCAATCAGTTGAACAGGTGTACCTTTGGGTGAGTGGATATGTAATACATAAGTGGGGAAAAAAAATTGCACCACTTTAAATCAAATTAATTTAAGTCAAATTAAAGTTATGAATATGTTTAACAACATATTAAAATCATATTTCAGCACTGTCCAGTGGCAATTCTGCAACTGTGATTAACACAGCTGAAGTATGATTTTAACTTTATGAGCTCAGCCGTTTGCAGAAGTGGAGAGTTACTGAGAAGTGTTTGAATTTCGGGGTCAGTCATTTGTGTGGCATATTCAGGGTCATTTGCGTAGCGCGTGGTGGGGCGAGGGTCATTTGCGTAAGGGTGCTGGGAGCTGCACTTTAGTATGCAGGGAGGCAAGGGAGGGAGGGCATGTGACATCCACAGAGAGCCAGGACCCTCACTGACCCCTCTCTATAATTCATCCCCTGGAATATGGGGCAGATCAAACCTTGGTTTCTTCCCACCCAAAAAGAGGAGAGAAAACCTTTTCACTTTGTTGCACGGCACTCTGACCCCGTATTAAAGCAAGTAGGACGAGAAACCCTGAAAACGTTGGTTATTAAATTTTCAGGGCTGTCCCAGGAGAGCATTTCCAGCAGCTATCTGATTCATAGCTGGGAGAGGACTGAGGAAAGGCACCATGCTGACAAAAGGAGTGAGAGGGACAAGGGGACATGGAAAGAAACTTCTTACTTCATTTGGGCATTTACAAACAGGTATCCACACAAACATAAAAGTACCAACAAATATGGGAGAGGACACACTGGATTACCTGTGTGTGTGTGTGGGCACAATTTGGGATGAATTAAATGCTAATATAAAAGCAGGACCAGGCCCTAGGGGAAGCTCTATCCTCTCTCTATCCCATTTTTCTCTAGCTCCCTCCCTCTGCCTGTTAGCTGCAGGTATTCGGCTCCAGTTGCAGGAATCATTAGGAATGCAGATATCAAAGTGTGTGTGTGTGTGTGTGTTTTTTGAATAGAACTTACCAGATGTTCTAATCTGCCTTTGATGTTCCCAGCATCCCTGCAACACAACAACACATTTCCCCCACTGTAAATAAAGTGCCGGCACAAAAAGTTCAATAAAAGAAGGGTTACACACACACACACACACACACACACACACACACACACACACACACAGCTCCGTGAAGTGTGATTTTCTGATTTCATTTCTCAGTTTGAGTCATTACACTGAAACACTACCTGTGGCCAATCCTAAGCAGCCAGAATTAGGCTCCAGTTATGAATTATTTTTTATTAATAAAGAATCTATTTTCTTCATTCCTCAAAGAATAGGAGAAAAAAAAAAAAGCCATAACAGGTTTTCTAAGGTCATGACAATGCCTTAAAATATCTAGCTGTGTTGACAGTTAAGCAGTATTATTTTCATCTAATCATTTCACAGTCAGCAACTGTCATAATCGTTAAACCCTCTTTCTGTTTCAGTTGTAACACACGCAGGATGAGAATATTTGTAAGAGAAAAAATATCCTGATGATATCAAAAGGGATTTGGTTAATCAAAAGGAGGGGAAAAAAAGCACATAATGAGGAATTATACTAATTGTTAACCTTTCAGACTGAAATGCTGTGTGCATTTTCATGTGTTTGCATCTACACCACACAGAGGTTAACTAATATTGTTGCCACACTGCTGGCAGTCATAATAATAATTTCCAACTACAAAGAAAGAACTGGGAGCTTATTATCTGTGAATTAATAAAAAATGTGTGTATGATTATCAGGGTAGCAACAGCAGAACGGCGAGCCGAGGAAGCGGAGGAGTGGGGAGCAGTCTGTTTTTAAAAAGAGCAAATTGGCAGTAAATAATAGATGCAATTTTGGCACATTTCAAATTTGCAGCAGTGGAAATCAAAAGATCAAGAGAACACAAACAGCCCCCGTCCCCCGATCTCGGCACCCCTCATGCAACTCTGGCCTCCATTACTGACAACTCCACCCAGGCTGTGGCGTTTTACGGTGTTTATGTGTGTGTGTGTGTGTGTGTGTGCTGAAAGGGAGAAAGGCTTATCGACAGGCTTCAGTTGCTAATGCAGCCAGCAGCATAACAGTGTAAATCTACACCATCTCTAAAATTACATACTGTCTGATACATCCCACCCCCCACCCCCAGTCCCCTCTCTCTCCATTCACCCATCCATCCATGTCTCAGCACCATCAACCTTTCTCCAAAAGTATCAAGGAATGAAGAAAACGCCAGACGCATGAACACAACTTCAAAACTACAAGAACAAAACAAAAAAGTCATGAAGAGAAGATGTTTGCTTATTTATTCTGTGCTCTGTCAGTGAGCCACAGGCAGACAAGTCAACCACTTAAGGCAAACTTCATCTAGCTGTAATTACATTACATTCTGACAAACACCCCGCCACATTCATTATACATGACGGGCGCCCGGCTACTAGACAGCAAGACATTTGTTACCGTGGTGACAGTGTGTGTAATCCACTAATGAAGCGCAATTAGTGAGAAACAATCTAACACAGGGGAGACGCAGCGCTCGATCCCTCCTCCTCCACTCATTTCCCTTTGCTTTTTTTTCTTCCCCTCTCTCCCCTCTTCCTTTTTATAGCCAATTTTTTTTTTTTTTTTTTTTGGTGATTCAACCTTTATTAAGCTCTTAACACGCATTTAATCTCCCATTCTTTCATCTGTTGTCCTGACTTCATCAAGGACAAGCTGTCCAGCATGGTCCGGACCAATGCCGAAGGGATCGCTCTATCCATTAGACGACCACAGCTGACACTCACACACAAAAAACACACACAGTTTTACATCCTCATCTCTCTTTTCAAAACATCATATAATCTGTTGAGGTCTTTGGGGACTGAGCTTTCCTTTTCTCCTTATCTGTCTCTCCCTCCCTCCTTCTGTACTCTGTGTGCATTCAGCGCAGAGGCAGCATCGATTTCTGAATTACGCCACAATATTAAATAATTAATATACTTGCCATGATTGATGTTTTGCATTAGGCCAATATTAGGTTATCAATCAAAATCCACTTGGTTTAATGTAATAATATTGAAAATGTGTCAGTGCCTGTTCATCCAATTTGTAGTGGAGGCAGGCCAGATAGTAATGGTGGTGTAGCACAAGGCCTCAGAGACACTATGGCCTGCTTACTACAACCACAGGAGCACATTATAGCCCCGGCACACAGCACGAGAGAGGGAGGGCAGTGATGGCAAGGGAGATGAAGTGCAGACATGTGAAGACGAGAATGAAGCAAACAGACAGTGATTTGTGATGTGATGTGATGGGCTTGGCATGGTGAGAAGGCGCAGCAGTCACATGACATATTTAGTAGCCCTTCATGTAGAAAAAGAATACATAGCACATTAAAATCACACTTAGTAATATACAGTATAAATACTAATTTATTTATTCGTAAGTGAGTAAGCGCTATTAGTTTTTCAATGGATGTCATTTTATAGCTGTTAAGACCTTTGGATACTGATGTAGCTCAGTTTAGTAAAAATTTTGTGGTTCAAAAACAAAAACAACCCATAAAACCTTGCTTTAGATATAAGTCTTCCAAACTCCAAATTATTGATTGACTTCAGTAAAAAAAAAAAACAAAAAAAAAACACTGGCGCAGACCACTTTCACAACAAAAATTATACATGTTAAAGCAGTGGTTCTCAAATCCAGGCCTCGTGGCCCAGTGTCCTGCAGGTTTTAGATGTGTCTCTGCTTCAACACATCTGAGTCAAACATAGAAGTCATTAGTAGGACTCTGGAGAACTTGACTGCATAATGAGGTAATTCAACCATTTGATTCAGGTGTGTTGGACCAGGGACACATCTAAAACCTGCAGGACACTGGGCCACGAGGCCTGGATTTGAGATCCACTGTGTTAAAGCAAGATAAGCTCAGACACTAAAATGTGCACTGTTCTGTTGTACGGCTGACGTAAACCAAGACAGCACGACAACACAGACTAATATCTACACCCGTGCCTTTCTCACTCTGACATATCAAAATGTCTTCAATGAAAAGGGATTGGTTATTTAATATTCTGAAGTTGAGAATTTCAAACAATCCTACACGTCAGTTCCAAAAAACAACTATTTAAGTGCTCGATTAAAGGCTGGTCAACAGTGACCTCTAACCTTAAATCTATAAAGTGTACAAAAGCTGCACAATTTTGGGACTTTGAGATGAACACCAACATAACCAACATGAAAGAAGTGAGGTGATACCTCTGGGCTTGCCTTAAAGACAGCACTCCTGTCTCACACGGTGAGCCAGGTTCTGAGCTCGCTGTTTTAACGGTCTTCCAACAGCCAGGGACAAATGACACACAATATGCCTGCTGCAGCAATCTGCATCTACTGATCAACTGAGCTGTCCCAGACTGTTTCCTGTGTCATTGGCCTTCACTTTCTATTGCCACTATCCTGTCTACACCTTCCACTGTTCCATCCAATAAAGGCTAAAATGCCCACAAATAAATCTCATAAAGAAACAACAGAAAAAGTCAAAAATAAGTAATACAATGTTTGGGATTCCAACATAATAAATTCTTGTCGAGTTGTGACAACACAAGATTTGTTTGCAACCATTAGTACGTTTTGCCATCAAGCAATCTACATACATAAAACATGACTGCTCATCCAGCCTAGTGTTGCAGGGAAGCTGAAGCCCATCCCAGCTGTCATAGGGCAAGTCCAACACAGGGCACAGGCACACAACACTGTCGTCATACCCAGGTTTATTAAATCCAATGTGCAGTGTGGCTTGCAAAAAAAAAAAAAAAGTTATAAGTTATAAGTTATAAAATCTCTGTCTTGTGGCACCTGCAAGTGGAAAATGTATTCTTTAATTAACAGAAAAGCTAAACTTTAAGAACTTTAAGATGCAGCAGCCATTGAACGGACACTTGTCCTCACTAAAGCTGTGACTTTCCATGGCACTTGGATGAAAATGTCTTTTAGGGATCCCTGGGAATTAACCAGCAACAATTTAAGGACATAATGCCACAATCTGACGTCACACAGAGCAGACTAACATGTGCAAAGATATGACCTTCACCCATTCTAGTCAGGCATAGTCATTTATCATTGTGTTAACTGTTTTACATGGTGAAAAAAGAAAGAAATTTTATGTTACTACTTGTTCAGATTACCTTTCTTTTCTCCTCAAAATAGTTACAAGCCAGGAAGACTGAGAAGCCTGTGAGTGAATGGCAAGTGGGCAAGAAGGGGAAAGAGTAATGCGCTGTTGTTCCAGGAAATGTAATTAGTTATCCACGGTCAATTAAGTAAAACTGGACAAACAAGGGAGAGTGTTAAGCTCTGGCAAGGTCAATACTGACCAATTTAACATGGTCGCTGGATCCATCACACTGTCGGCACTCATGCTTTCTCATTCCTGCTCCTTTTCTCTTCTTCGCCTCTCCTTTCAATCAGTTGCATACTTTCACTTATCATCTCTTCCCAGCATTCTTCCTCTATCACTCACAGCAGCTGCTCAGTTTCAGTATGTCCAGACCCTTTTTGTCTTCTGTACTCCAGGAATGATTTTTAAGCTGTTGCCCCATCTTACCTCATCTCTTTCCTTATGTCGCTCCTTACCTGTCGTTTGGCCCTCTTCCAAACACCCGGATGCCTCTCTCTTTTCTCTCTTTTCTCTCTTTTCCTAACCCTCCAAAGCCAATTCTACTAGCAGACAATTAATTACAGAACCAGCTCCAGATGAGTTGTCATTTGCGGTCAAGTTTCTAATAATTGCATTAGTTCTTCAGGTTTTTCTAAGATGCCCTCCCCTTCTTTCCTTCACCCTCTCTCTTCTTCTTTCTCTTCCTATCTTTGCTTGAACCCCCCCACCCCCCACCCCCTGACACAGCTGATCTGAATATCTTTAGTCAGTCAATGGAGGCGACAAAGGGACTTAAAATGCAGAGGCAGTCATTTGATTTTCCAGCTAACAGAGCTGCCCATTAGCCCAGCACTCATCAGCCATGCATTACCTCTCAGACCCACAATCTGGTGTGTGGAAGCTTTAACCCTTTCACTCTCCACTACTGGCCAGGTTTACCATGCAGTATCAGGCTTCATACTTCAATGAGTTCTCTCAACAGGCCATATTAAAGCCTTTAACTTTCCACTTTATGTGCAGGAGCTACAAGTTTATGAAATCTAAATGATCTACTATAAGAACAGACTGTATACTAGCCAGTGTTGTAATGTAATGTATTACACATTACTCCTTGCTTTTTCACAAGTATTATTTTTCATATTTATCCCTTATGGAAAGTAATATTATTTGTTACTGTACTTTTGAATTACTCTACAACACTGCATGTGTAATTGCCAGTTAATATAATAACACTAAATTTATCACATGCCCACATATCTGAAAAAAAATTCCTATCCTAAAGGGGAGGCTATAGAGAGGATCAAAGTCTGTGTAAAACAGCCCATAAAGCACTTGTGCTAACAGTGATTTTACCATAAGAACAAGTATAGGTGGAAATGTTTTGTTAGCTGTTGAAAATCAAGCTCAGCATAAACTCTCCTGGAGAATCACTCTGAGTCCACTGGTTTTTCACTGACAGCTTTGCTTTAGCATCAAAACGATGTCAACACTTCTGGAAAAAAATAGTAACAGTAATTAGTGACAGTAGTAGCTGGCCACAGAATTGTCTGAAATTCCATCACAATAGCGTCCAATTGCCTTTTCAGTTTGTCTGCTCAGCACTCGAAAGTTAAAAGTCAGTCAAAAAGGAAAAAGAAGCATCACAACTGATAAACCAGGACAAGGGAATGTTTGGGTATTTTGCTTAAGGAAATTGTTTCAGTTTTATTTTAAAATGTCTAGAATATCACAATTATTAGCTCACTATAGACGATTCCTGGAATCCATTTTCATTATTTAAAAACTACTCTGGAACTTTCTTATATTTTTTTATAAGAACCGCACTCTTATGGACCACATACACATAGAAGAAAAACTTTGTGAAGCCTTTGGAATTACCAGGACTTCTGCACTTAACTCACAGTTACAGACAAACACAGTTTGACTAAAATAATAACACAAGTAATCGCTTTCAGGGCTGGCTGGAACATGCAAGTGAAAAGGAGTACAGTAATCCCTCGCTACTTCGCGGACTCGCTGTTTTTCAATCAATATTAGTGTAAAATATTTATTGCGGTATTTTCGCTGTTTTGCGGGTTTTCTCGGTACTCGTTCTTCACATGCGTAGTACATTGGGGGGGGGGATTGTCTTCCTTCCTACAAAACTATTTCATTTCATCAGTATTTCTTACATGACTTTACTGAACAGTCCTCTTCAAGTCATTGCACAGCATGTCATTTGTATAAAGGTCAGGACTCTCACTTGGCTATCACAAAATATACATTTTCTTTTCAACCCTTCTGCTGCTGATATGGGTCGTTGTCTTCTTACATCAGAGGTGTTGGACTGCTGCCCTGATATTCTCCTGTAAATATTCTCTCATTTGTTGTTCTCTCAAAAAAAAAAAAACTGCAAAAAACGGAGGTAGCAAAGCAGCCTAAATAATGACATTACTCCCACCATGCTTTATATATGAGATGAAGTTTTGGTGCAGCTCCTTTTTTTTCCCCCTTAAATTTTCCACACATACTGTATATTAATGTTCATTTTGCAGCAAGTAATAACTAAGTGTGACCAATAAAAAAGACATGCTATTAGTTTAGTCAGATTGTGTTTATAACTCTGAGTTGTTGAAATTAATGCAAAAATTCTTGAAATTCCAAAAGGTTCATAAACTTCACAAACTTTCAGAGACTGTACAACCTAGAGAAAACTTTAACCTTTTGAATCAGTAATAGTCCAATTTTTTCTAAAAGTGCAGTTTTCCATTTTTTCTTTGTACAATTTAGCTGGAAAAAAAAAACATTTGGCCCTCAGCAGCCTCTCCTTCCTCAACTTATTATCAGTCATAGATAGTGAGAAGACGAGCAGAACAGAGAAGCAGCAGAGGAAGGCGGGACACTGTAATGCTATAAAAGAGACATCATTCATATGAGAGTGAGAGAGAGAGTGAGTGAGCGTGTGTGTGTGTGTGTGTGTGTGTGTGTGTGTGTGTGTGTGTGTGTGTGTGTGTGCATGCGTAACTCATTTGCTACAGTTGCATGCCTTGTCAAGTGTGTCATTGAGCATTCATATGTTGTTTGACTGCTGATAGAATGGCAGGCATATTTATTAAAGAGTCAATGTGATGGGGACACTGGAGCAAGCATACTCACTCACACATACACACTCTCATAAAACCACTAATACACAGTCCAGATCAGTGGGATCTGCCTGTTTAACTAATAGAGGGAAAAAGCTTGATATTGAACATTAGAGGATTGGGTATAGACACACACACGCACACGCACGCACAATAGTACAGGGAGCGCAGCTTTCCCTCAGGCCTGATTGCCATCTCCATAGCCCTTTTTTAACAGGGCTGCCAATTGAAATTGAAATTGTATTCTTGTGTGTGCTATCAGAGCTACCTCTCAGGGTTTTATCCAGCTAAGAGCAGGGTTGGAGGGACACACACACACACACACACACACACACACACACACACACACACACACACACACACACACACACACACACACACACACACACACACACACAGAGTAAAGGATAATACAGGGGTAAGTCGGGAGCTGTCAGTCTTCCATGCAGAACACAGAAAGGGAACAAAACGCAGACTTATCGTTCTATGCTTTTATGTAATTCAGCATACGTACACACACACACACACACACACACACACACACACACACACGCATACATTTGCGGGTACACAAGTTGACCCCCTTCTCAGTGGCAGGGGCTTTACTTTAGCATAATCCCAAAATGGTAGAGAAAGGCAGTCCATTAAAATGGGGGTAACAAATTCAGCACTTTATGTTTCTCTCAAGGAGGTTTAAGTGCAGTCAATAAAAAAGTCAAAGAAGTATGAATATGAAAGGAAGAAGCTGATTTATGGAGGGTCTTTCTGTTGTATGAGATAAACATGCAAGCAGACACCTGTTCATGTTATCCGTGTCTGCCAAACATGGGACCAACACCCAAATAAATAAGCGACAGCAACACTTGCGGAGGAAGAAATTGAAGAATAAATTTCTTTAAAGTCTGCCAGCATTTATTACCTGAACTAATGGGATTAACATCATCAGCATTTATTATAAGAACAGCAATATTATCACAATGTAAAACTGAAAACCTTACATTAAGAGGCAGCATCATGGCTACCATGTAATCAGTGCCTCCAAACTAAAAACAATTTATTCTCCTACACATATAAATTGTCAGGACTTAATTTTGCACAACCTTCAAGAAAATGTGACGAACACCACTCTGTTGTTCAATATGCTCGGCATCAAGAATGGTTTCTTCTTAATGTCATTGACAAAGTAAGGGACCAATTATGGAGAGAACAGACAGTACCCAGTGTTGCTGAGCACTGTGTAGTGGAGGCTTTCATTATTTTTCTTTCTAAAGTTAGATTAGTAAGTCTCATGATGTCACTTTATTGCAGATAATTAAACTGCAGGACATAAATGCCAAACTAGGTTTAAAGTAATTTATAAAATGTGTCACCAGTGCATAATCCATTTTGTATGAGATTATAGCAGCAATTTACATCTAAGCTCTAAGCACTCATTACACTCAAAGAAGGCAAACTCTACAGGTGTGTCTACAATTGTGTAACTCATTCCAAAATACAAGACACATAAATGGCACTAAAGGCCAGTGAACAAACATATACTCTTGAATTGGGTGTGAACTCTCCCTTTAAATAGAAAAAGAAACTCGATGTCAAGATTGATTGCATTATGTTCAAAATTTCATATACAAGTCTATGTCTTATGTAACATCAAAATTACATATAGAAGAATATTATATTATAATCAGTCCAGGGACTGTCCAGGAACAAGCATATTTTGGTTCAGCCCAGTTTGATCTCAGCTGGGTATCAAAAACATTAAATAACCAATTGAAAACAAGTGTAAAACAGTAGGAGTATGTTCAAAAAATGATTACATTTAATGAACAATCAAGAAAAATAAGGATAAGTGGAAGAAAATTGATGGATGGATATTGTTGAAATTTCTTAATTTCAGCAATATAATATATTTAATCAACCAATCAACTGGTCAGGGACTGGAATCGGCTGACTTTGAGTGTTCTCGGTCCAGATCAGTGACTGGCCAGTCAGCCTCCCATATATATATCCGATTATCAGCCATTCCGTGTCATGCATGGGCAAAAAGATGAACGCACATGCTAACATGTCACTAGCATGGAATTTTTTTTTTGTTGTTGCCTTTATTGGATAGTGGAGCAGTGACAATAGACAGTAAAGTGGGGAGCGAAAGAAGAAGAGAAGAGGAAGACATTCAGCAAGGGGCCGCAGGTCGGATTCCAACCCGGGCTGCTGCACTCCAGCCATGTGGCATATGGACGCCTGCTCACCCACTGAGCTAAACTGGTGCCCAGTGGGGAAATTCTTCACTGTGAGTGAAGACACAAAGTGTGCCAAAGTAAACCACGTGGGGACCACCGTGAAAATGTTTGTGACAACAAACCTAACCAATTAAATTGCCTTTACCCAGCTGAACATAGATATTTCAAAGAAGCTAACAGAGGCAAAGTGGCTAAAGCCATCCAGAGCTCAGAGCCAGCCACAAGATAGCAGCCTCGGTATGAGCAAAGGATTAAAGCACTTACAAGGAAACGAGTGAAAATGAGAAAGGGGTCAATG